>NW_019738363.1:1320980-1518387 GCF_002891405.2 Cryptotermes secundus
TATGCCCTCTCGGCATACTGCTTAATGAATTGAGCACAGGGACAATTTCCCAATATTTTGTATCTACTATTATTATTATTATTATTATTATTATTATTATTATTATTATTACTTGTCCATGTTTGTAAACATATTTCGCACGTGTCGTTCCAGCTACGCGTAGTTTTGGTAGAACAATTTTTCACTTCTTGTCTGAATCTGTGTTTGCAATTCAGTGGGCATTTGTCACTGCTGGGAGAGCAGCCGAGACACATTTGTCTGTTGATAGGAATCTTGATCCCCGTCAATTTGCTTATCAAAACACGCCACACCCCGGGACATGCGCACAGAGCTTTCGCTTCTTTGGCCGTGACTCCAATTCTGTGCGTTACTGTCACCTCGTTGCCTTACCAGCCTGTGCCTCTTCAGTAGCTACGTGTCCACTTAACGAAAGGTAATCTGTGTTTACGGTCTTCTTCAGAAAATGTTGCTGGATGCAGATCTATAAAAAATTTCTTTTTCGAAACTGACGGAATAAAAATAAGTATTAAAACCTTAAAATTACAATATTCTCGTATGTGACACTGTGTAGTTTGATAGATAAGTATCAGCGTGCCAAATGAACATATTGCTTCCATCTTCAGGGTAGAATTAGAATCTATATGGGGGGCTGGTTCCTACACGGCGTCATGTCCCAAGAGACCGTAATATTAAAACCTTCATGAGAACATAAAATGTGGTAAGACATTTAGTTATTTGTTGTATATTTAACCACACTGTCTGAAAACTCCATCTAGTGTCGAGGTCAAGAAAACGTGGATCTATACAGCCACTCCCCCATACGCCTTCATGGCGTAGTGCTTAATTAGTTGAGCACAGGGACAACTTTACCGTTTATCTGTAGCTTGGGCTATAATGTCGAATGATTGTAGCATAGTAACGAATTGGAAAGTCTGTGAAAGGGGCGGTTACGCGTTAATTTGACGTATTATCCCGGCATATGATGGGAAAAAATGAGGGAATCTACGCAAAGTGGGAGTCAGAAAACCGTCCCGTTGCCCCTTAGCCCCCTCGTGCCAAAGTCACATGCGTTACCGCTTGAGCTAACTTGTCTCAGTCCAGGAAAACTGTAATCTCAGTGCTCACTGCCTTCACAACCCAAATCTCACGAAATATTTAATCGAATCGCCTTTTTATTATTATTATTATTATTATTATTTTTATATAGATTCGCTTAGTGGGGGATGGNCGCTTGAGCTATGGCGCGGCGTCCAAAGCCGTTGATATGATGCATTTTATAACTCGGGGAACTTATCTAATATAACTTTCTTGTCAGTTTCTTCTTTCTTACCGCAGACACAATACAGGGTGCCCAAACTTGTGATATTTGCTCTGTACCTTTACCGGTATGCTGTATACCGGAGCTAGTCGCGTAAAAAAGGGAATGTGTGAAAGTGAGGTTTGAATCTTTTCCCCACAAATTTATATACATGAGTACACTTTAATTTCACAATTTCAGTTGTTGCTCATCTTTTAAAGTTGCGGCTGCTCTGCACGGCGATATTGACGTGGAAAGCAGCCATGTACGAGTAGATGTAACTTTTCTGTTACATATCACGGATGTAATAGAAAACACCCGGAGATATTATGAAAATTTAATTAATATATGAGGGATGGGCCGTAATAATCAGCCCCTTACACGGGAACCGCCAACAGTCTGCTGTGCTTTATTATGAAGATTACTTGGTACCTTTTGCTATTTCTACGGTGGCGATCGCTGATGAAGCGATGTAGATGTTCTTGCGTGCACTTTGGTTTTGTATTCCTAGTCCTCTTCTGATTACATAATAATAGTTGAGTTTAATGCTTCCCATTCACACAAATAAATTTGGTGATTCATAACTAATGGCGAGATCGAGAAAGCACGGGTCTGTACATCCACCCCCCCCCATACCTCTTCATGGCTTATTGTTTAATTAGTTAAGTACAAGTACAACTTTACCTTTGCCATTAAGCCGCTTGCGCTGGAGGTACCCAACTGGCTGTTCCAAATAACGCAGATGTCAATTAATCAGAAAATCCCAATTTCTCTATGTTGATCTCTAATGGTTCAATTGCTCGAGAAGTTTATTCCGTGAAAATGTTATCGTAACAGATCTTTACCTCCCCAGAGCCATCTATAAATATTGCTACTAATTACATAATTTTATCCATATTCATATCCTACGACCTAATATAATTTATATAGTAAGTTTTGAATTGTTTCTTTTTGGTCCGTTACACTATCAATCACAAAGTTAATAGAGAGTCCGTCGAGTGTAACAATTTGTAGGTCACTTTTTATTATTATTTCTGCCTTACATGTTTCGGTGAGTTTCAAGTGAGAACTTGAGAGTGTACTCAACTATCTTAGCATGTTTTGTGCTTTTACACGTCAACATATCGTAGCAACGTCCACACGACAAACATAATTGTGAACATCAAAAACAGCGACAGTGTTTCCATAATTATAGCAAGTGCCTCTGATGATGGTTGTGTCAAACCGAAACATGTAAGGCAGAAATAATAATAAAAAGTGACCTACAAATTGTTACACTCGACGGACTCTCTATTAACTTTGTTATATAGTAAGAATAACAAATGCTCAGTTATTGCTCTAAGTGTTATGAGAATTTTTATCAGAATGTTCAGATAAGACTCACGTGACCCGACGGAATCCCACGGTATGTGTGGCAGTTACCCAGTCAAGCTTAAGGAAGCTTCTAGAACTTCTAGAAGCGTTAAGAAACTGTTAGAAGGGTTAGAAGGTTCTGGAAGTATTTAAATTAAACATACGAATTCTATTGGCTGTACAGATTAGCTGTGTCAACCCCATAGTTGGCCAGCCAATCAAAGATGAGTTTACGTCATTTTGAAATATACGCTTGGTAACTTCAAATGACGTCATTTAAGCAGTCGTCAACTAAGCTTTGAGTGATCTAGACGCAAAAATCCACGCCTTCCGGTAACCAATTAAGGACAATTGCCCTTAACATTGGAGAAGAGTGACTATTAGTGAACTTTAGAGTAATGCGTGTGTAATAGTTGTGGTGTAAGTGTAAACAATTATAGTTTATTGTTTTATTGGCTGAGAAGGAGTTTCAGTGTTTCTTGGTGTTTCCACTGTCACATGGAAGCAAGGCCCGTTAAGCCCTTAGTCAGATTTCTCATGTTCGGCCGTTAACATCGATCAGTGCAACCCCATAATCCCTCTTGATCCACATGCAACTTACGGTTACATGGCGCCCAATTGCTCCCTCCAACCACCAGAAGGACTCTAGGTGTGCAGCGACAGTGAACGCTAGTGGGACTAAGAGAGAAGACAATGCAGAGGTGAAGTGTTCGGTGTGAGAGAAACTAAGGGCAGTTATAGAAATTGTCGCCGACGCCTGGCAATAACAATCGTTTGCAAAAGCTTATAAAAGTAGTCGCCTGACACGGTGCTACGCAAAAAAAAAAAAAAAAACCGTTAAACTAATGAGCACTGCTCAGGTCCTAAAAACTGACGTGTAGTGTTGTCGTCGTTGCATGTCTCCCTATTTCCTGTCTCTCCTTTATGCTTGAAAATGTTACGATGTTCTTATTGTATAACCATAGATGTTCTAGGAGCTGCTGTGTCCTATTCCTCGAATAGATGACGTAGGCTTTGCGTTCTTAGTTTTCCGTTGCCTTCCAATATTTTCATTTTAAAAACGAGCAAAAACTTTTCGATCGAAAACGGTTTCTCCATTTTTATTTGCCCCTTATGTACCCTGGAGATTACAAAGGAAGTGTTTTGTTCTATTAACGTACTTGTTTCCCTATGCTTTCCAGTGTTGTTCTTACATAACCAAATCTGACATGTCCCCCCAGGGGTAGCCAAGAACAGCGCATGTTCAAGTACACAAGAACTGAACATGCCTTGTCTGGAATAAAGTAAGACCTTATCAATATTTATGGTCAGTATTTCGATAACAAAATATAGTGGGAAGAAAGCATGAATCGTGTACAGTACTTGTCTCGGTATCGACAGAAAATTTTGCCTTTTCATTTCTCTCGAAGCAAATGTACGTAGTGGACAGGCTCTAAATTTATAATCAGAAGTTAGCCACTTCGAATGTTGGTGTGGCTGAAATCTATTGTGACTGAGAATTTTTGTGTCTTTCCTCCGTCTATCTGAAGTGAAATTCCCTTTATGTATTTTCATCATGTTTGCGTCTTCGCAAGTTGCTACCAGTTTAGCACACGTCTTTGAAAATCCGGTCATTATCTCGAATCCTACTTTTCTTTCTGCTGTTTCATAGTATCAGTTCATGTATATCTCTTTAGTTACCTCCCTTTCCCTTCGTTTGTTTTTATGTTAATCGCCCTTCTCCATCCTCTCCTTTCTCCTGTTACTATATTCTCAGACACCGTCAGTAGCCCGCACTTTCTTCTGAGAGGATGGGAAGCTTGTAGAAAGCAACGTGCATTGTTATAGTTCTATATACTTCACTGTTTCGGGTTCCCAAGCGCTAGATCAGAAGACGAAACGTTCTCGACTGAATGACAGCCCTCCGCGCCTGTAATCTGCCCATAATTTCTTAGTGAATGCAATTTTGATTCTGTAGCATCTTATGGAACGCTGCATAATGAGGAGCTTCATAATTTGTACACTTTTCTTCCTTGGCACTACAGCCCCAGTGGGCCTAGGCCTACCTCCATGAATTTCTCCGTTCACTTCGGTTTTTCTAGATCTTACACATACGGTAGGACTCCTTGGGCGGGTGATCAGCTCGTCGCAAGGCCTCTACCTGTACACAAACACAAAAAAACGCACACACAAACTAAACATTCATGCCCTGAGTGGGAATCGAAGCCACGATCCCGGTTTCCAAGCGAGCGAAGACAGTACATGCCTTAGACCGCTCGGCTACCGTGATCGGCCAACTTGTACACTTCACCAAGTATAATTAGAATGATAAGTCAAAGAGGATGAGATGGGAAGGGCATGTAGCACGAGGAATGCATATAGAATATTGGTGGGAAAGTCAGAAGGAAAGAGATCACTAGGAAGGCCAAGACGTAGGTGGGTGAATAATATTGAAATTGATCTGAAAGACACTGGATGGGGTGGTATGGACTCGATTAATCTGGGTCAGGATATAGACTAATGAACAGCCTGTGAATACGGTAATGAACCTTCGGGTTCCGTGAAATTCTGGGAAGCTCTTCAGTAGCTGCAGAACTGGCGGTTTCCTAAGAGTGATATCTTATTCAATTCTATTTAAAAGATGCCAGAATTTCGACAGATTTACTGCCTTTATAGTGTGGGTTTTTTTTTCCGATAAGTGTACTTACACCATTTTTCTCCGTTTCTTTCCAGATAATTACAAGCCTGTTTAAATAGTATTTTAATGTACTTGCAAAATTGTCTTATTTTGTCGATTATGGCCCACAATTTCTTAAGCACAGTTTAATATTTATTTCGAACATGGGAGACGTATATATCACTCTGCAAAGTAGCTCACTGCGGAGTGGATGACCAGAGTTCGATTCCTCTGTTACATTATTTTCCTTAGATTCACCAATACGTCTCACCGCTTTGTTTCGTGTTTCTGTAGATGAGTCCGCACGGCAGACGGCGATACTGCGCATAAGATCTGTTGCTATACAGCGCAAGCGGAGTTTCTCAATCAGATGTTCACTGCCTAACAGTTATGATAACATTTGCCTCGCGACACACCGGCTTTGTGGGATTCTGAACTTAACGTTTCGTGATTGCGTATTTGTGCTGTCAAGCGGCCATTGTATGAAGTTGTGTGACAACTATTGTCTCTAAATCGCCTTGATGAATTAGAAGTTCTCGATTTTAGATGCAGAGCCACCGGGTGACTCCTAATATTGGTCTGTCCTTCTGTTTTCATACTATCACATTAGTAATCAATCAAGTCATAGTTGCTCTTTAGAAGCGTTTTATGTTGATTGTATTTGAATATTTTAATTAGTAGGTTTAACTCCAAAGAAGGAATGCATACGGAGTTTTTATGGAAATACCACTTGAAACGTGGTGACTTGGTAAGCTAACAAGAAAATGTTATAATGAAAATGTGAAGATAACTAAGCGGAAAACCGCATTCAGGATAATTCGTGTCACAGCCAAGTTTCCAGTTAGAAACATTTTACGTGAGAAATTCCATATTCCATTCTACGTCACATATTTTAATTTGTGGGCCCAATCCTGTAATGCGGCGTCAGTGCGCTGTGCTTTAGTTCACTTAGCACTACTTGCTTGTGTCCCCCGTCCGTCACTTAACAGTGATGTGACGGGGATTGTGTGTCATCAGGGACGTCTGTGCCAAGTGCATGTTCATACTCAGTACATTCGAGTCCAATTAAGATTTCTAGTTCCGTTTATGGATTAATATAAATTAATACTTTATTTAAGATCCAAATTATATTTTTGGCCTAGTAGGCCAAGTTTCAGGGAGGGATTCTTTCAGAATATTTGTGGATAAATGTCGTGAAATTTAGGCGGTTACTTAAAGACGCTATCAGAATCGAGACTGCATACCATTTAAGGCAGGATTATAATTAACATGGAGTTTTTTTTCCCCTTGGCACTAGAGCCCCAGTGGGCCCAGGCCTACCTCCATGAACTTCTCCGTTCACTTCGATTTTTCTAGATCTTACACATGCGGTAGGACTCCTTGGGCGGGTGATCAGCTTGTCGCAAGGCCTCTATCTGTACACAAACACAGAAAAACGCACACAAACTAAACATCCATACCCTGAGTGGGATTCGAAACCACGATCCCGGTTTCCAAGCGAGCGAAGAAAGTACATGCCTTAGACCGCTCGGCTGCCCTGACCGGCAATTAACATCGAGTACTTGGTTAAAATGAAAATTGAAACGGGAAACGAAGTTCGTGGAGAAACCGCAGTCCAGTTCTACTTTGTTCACCACAAATCCCACCTTATCCAAAGTTGAGATGTAGCGACTTGATAGCTTGGTAAGTAGAAGTATAGTATTGTCACGTGTGTTACACTTATTACTATAAGAAGGGCCTTACTGCACTTATACACGCAGCTTGTGACTACAAGTGATACAGCGCTATCGCTGATCTACATATTTTACAGTTCACCGTTACACACACACTAGTGTTCTCAGTCTTCATTAGTCGTATCCTGGCAACGGCTTTTGGCACAGTAATTATACCATGATTTATTATATCCGTCTTCTAGTGCATACATTTATTTATCCCCTCTTTTCACTCTCACTACATGTTTCGGCACCAGTGTGCCATCTTCAGGTGCTGATCCAATCCACGACAAACTAATTCATTGCATGCCTTGTCTTTACATACTAAAATAACTAAAATATATATTTATCATATATACTGACAAATGTCAAGTGTTAAAATACTAAAACTGTACANGTAATTATACCAGCCTCACTGTAACTGCAGCACATAGGAAGTCTCCTTTTCACAGCGCACTCTTGCAAACCAACTATGTAATTCGTTGCCTCAGTTCTCAGTCATGTCCGACTGCTGTCTCAAGACTGCCTCAATTATCCCTCAGCTGGCCTTGGATCCTCGTTATGGAGCCTCGGGGTTGGCCCAACAGAAAACACCGTTTCCATATTTACAGCACACGAATACACTTGGTCGTCAACTTACGACCGGCTTCAGTTCTGACTGACAGGTCGTAAGTCGATCTTGTCGTATGTCGGCCATATATTTATTAACAGTATTTTTTAACCTTTCTAAACTTTTAATAATCGTTATAATTTATTTTTAAGAACTTTTACATTTTAATCGTCTTTTATTTTTCATTTATTTTGTGGTCGTAAGTGCGGTAGGTCGTAAGTCGACGACCAAGTGTACTTCAGTCGTTGCCTACGTATTCGTTGCAGCGGGAACATGTTTACCGAGCCTTTGCCTAGCAATGGACGTCTACTCTGGCTCCACTATTAGGGAAGTATTTAGCAGTGGTGTGAGCTCAACTGAAATATCCGACAATCTCGCCCAAAGACTAGGCTTGATGTCAGTGGTGTAGAACCGTTTGGTTCTCTTGTCAAAAAATTAGTTGGCTCGTCATAGACTGAGTCCTTGGCCAGACGATTGTTGTGTCTGCTTCCGTCTATGTTCCTCCGTTAACAACGAACCCACCGATCCATTTAAATGCACAGGACTTGCCGCGTTACCGCAGAGGCTAATAAAGGGTAAGATTTATGATGCAGTCTCATTTCTGCTTTATACCCTGAATGTAATAAGAAGAAAAGCAAATTAGTATTTTTAGCATCAAGTAAGTTTATGTGAGATAAACTTTCATTTATTGTTAGTGCCAAAGTTAGGCTTTTATATTTGAGTTGTGACCTCGTGTAGTTTGGCAAGCTGATACCAACGTTTCGGAGGATCATGGTGCCTCCACCTTCAAGGTTGAACTTTGTAAGTTTAGGAATATGCTTGGTTATGTAGACAGTTTACAAGAAAGCTAGTCTTGGGACATAATACGTACTTAGTAATAATATCCTTCTTATGAGAATAATAACCAGCGGTGGCCTTGAAAAGGGTAGTATTGTCCATTATTTATATAATTTTACTTTCCGCCTGAAACAAACTGCATACACCAGAATGTCCCTTCAACCTCACGTGTATTCATGAACTACTCGGGCCCTTAGAAATGGGCTTTTGTAATGTCTTCCCCATCTAACCAGACTGTCCTTTTTCTTTGCTGTTTCTATCCATGGATCCCAGAATAGAAGTCATCACTGGAAAGGTGATTATGATGGCAAATTCAGCCTTTAATATGACTTTCGTAATGTAATCACCTTTGGCAAACACCTCGATTCTTGAATGCACCTATATCTTAAGCAGTTAACTTGATTTTTCTGATATGGCTTCTCGGAAATTTTATTTCTTCGAAAGGACAATTTTTATTTGCAGGCTAAACAAACTTTCTCTCTCTTTCCATCTATTGATCCTCCAAGTTTTTTCTTCTTGAATCTTACGTGAGCCTTTTCACAGTCAGCCCAACTCACCCTCTTAAAATAAATAGACAGCACAGGAGGGATGGACGGCCATACATGTCAACCTCTTCCTGTCTCTGAGGTGCCTTTTCATATTTCCTGCTGCTACATAGTGAAGACACGCTAAAAAATGTGGGAAGCGGCACAAAACAGCCGAAAGCAAGAAAGCGGGAAGCCTGGAGCTTCGAAAGCAGCGATGTGGCATCTTAGATTGGCATGACGCCTCGAAAGAAAAATGAAATAGAATGAAGCCTGATTTTTATACCTCATAGGATGTGTCGACCGTCGTACTCTAATTTGATCTTTACGGAACCATCGCGAGGTATTGCCTTAAAACGACTCCCAGAACGAGAGATGTTCAAAGAAGATTCTAGTTTCGTTTTTATATCTCTTATTTCTTTCGGCCTCAGAATCAGTTCAAAGGATTTTGTGTCGAATAACCATCGAGAATAGAATTTAGAGAGATCGCGACATTTGGTGAAGTTTTTCGGATTCCAAACTTTATATATGTATAATACAGATTATAGTCTTGACTTAATTCAGACGGTCAGGCGCTGAGCTTCTCACGTATGAAGCCTGGGTTCAGTCCCGGGTGGCTTCATGTCAATGGAGTGGCACTGAAGCAACCTTTTCTCCGAGTTCCTTCGGTTTATCCTTATTGTGTCCTACTCACTTATCACCGTTCCCTGACTTGTGCAATAGCTCTGATCAAGCAGTACATTATCATGTGTTCGGTTTCTAAATTTTGGGCTTAATCTCCGACCCACCACTTGGCTCGTCACAGATTAAAGGAGTTTTAGTAAGTAGAGAATTCAAGCGTGAGAGCTTTCCATATACTAACACGATCAAATCTAAGATGTCGAGATGGACAAGCTGTAGTCCCATAACACGCAAGAGAAATATGAGAAATGCACAAAATAGTTTAGTGAGAGGGCATGAAGATGAGATACTATTAGCATCTTCTGAAGACGGCCGTTGGCGGCCGAAACATGTAGTGTTGAAGTGTAGAATGTAAAAGTGTTGCAATTCTGACGGAAAATAAACAATGGACGCCAATTTGAACAATTGCAACGGGATGCTGAAATACAGAATCATGAGATACTAATTGGAAGACCTGGGCACAGATGACAGTATAATATTAAAGTGAATCAGGAAGTAGGTTGTGAGTACATGGACCGGATTCATATGAATTATGATAAGGTCCTTTGGCAGACTTTTATGGACATGGTCATGAACTGTCTGGTTCCCTATAGGCTGAAGATTTATTGTTGAGTTGAGCTGCATGACTATCAGTTAGAAATTTGAACTACAGTTAATAGGCATTAATGACCTTGAAGTATTATATGAGGATGAGGTGATCAGGCCTCACAGCTCGAAGAATGTAAGTGGTTATGCCCGTGGGTTAGCTCAGTTTCCCCTTGAGAAAGGAGGCCTGTTTCAGTTGAGTGAGGTGTTGAATTGGCTCCAAGGCCTCTCCGTAAACACGCAGTTTTACGACGCAAAGAAAAAATTAACACAATTATCAATAGCAAAAGTTTAAATTAGTTGTTTAGTAAAACGGAAACATAAGGCTTCACACAGGAACAAACTGAACTTTATGGTACGTTAATCAGACGTTTTACCCCGTTACCAGGGGCTCCTGGATCGAATCTTGGAGAGAGGTCCGACTACAATGAGTAAAGTATATTGTAGATTTTCCTCAATACCTAACAATTGCATTTTCAGTATCTAACTTACTTACTACCTTACTCATGGACCTGAGCCCTTCTGGAGGAGCTTCCAATTCTGCAGCTACTCAAGAATTTCCCAGGACCAGGTTGTCATATCAAGAACAGAGAATATCTGGTAGTTGGTTTTCATTTCTTAACTTCGTTTATCAATATAGACCTAATTCAAATTGTACTGGGCATAATATTAAAATGATAACGACATTGTTTTTGATATCCTTGCTTGGAAGGGACACAGTAATGAGCGGTTTTGAGTCCTGTCAATGAAATAACTGGGTATGGATCTCGACATCCGGGGTTCGAACCAGGCAAAGCGAGCTCTACTTAAATTAATCATGAAATCCGAAAGTGTTCCAGAGTCCAACGATCCTCTTAACTATTGTGTACCTGAGCATCGCCCTAGAGATTAGAGCGGCCGGAATATAGAGCTAACTAATCTCACTCTATTGTCGATGTCTAGATGTGTAACGTTTTAATTTAAGGCCATGTATGCCACCATACCAAAAGATGTAAGCCATTACACAAGTCCCCATAGAATATTCTCTTGGTTCCATGTACGTCACAACGCTTGAACGCTTGTTCAAGGTACGTCAGATCTCAGACACGTTTACCTGAAGTAGAAATGTTCCAGTTCAAGGGCGAAGTCCCCTCCCCAACGCTCCCAAAAAGCAATGTTTTGAGCGCAAAATCCCCCTTCCCTTCCCATCACCTCCCGATGGCTCAGTCCACAAATCTGCAGAGCAAAGAAGGTTCGACAAGAAGATACAGTGAAGTCGTGTTTTCTCTTGGAAACAGCGGTTTTCGGTTTGCATAAAAACAGCTTCAAAGCACTCAATGCAAATGTCTTGTTACACGAAACCTCACCAACTTTACACAAGAATTAACGACGTTAAGAACCTCCCCTTAATATTTTATCATCCGGGCAACTCTGCTTTTCTTGCTTTGTATATCTGTAACGGATATAGTCTACGTTTTCTTTGCAAGTCTGCCACAAACACATCTCTGAGGGCTGTATCCAGCACACCTCTTCAGAAGGGGAGCAATACATCATGGCCTGCAGCTTACATACAGAGAGGTGTACAGTACATATGTTGGCCCTGGTTTCCAACGCCAGTAATATTTTTGTGTAGCTCGTGTTACCTCAGAAACGATTCAGCATTTTTATACGTGGATTACTAAAGGTGAAAGTTAAAGCTGACCCTAGGCCTAACCAGAGCCGGCATAGCTCAGTCGGTATAGCGACTGGCTGCATGACTGGGGTTCGATTCCTGGCAGGGGCAGAATTTTTTATTACTGTTCCAGTGCGTTAGTTAGTTAGTTAGTTAGTTATTGGAGAGGATGGGTTTCCCCATGCACTTAGACCTGTATTGGTCCATTATGCTTCCCTCTATGATTTCTACCAGTCTCTATATCCTACCGGTACTGGTGCTTACCATCAGTCCCGCCCAGCCAGCGAGACCGGCTCTACTAGCTGAGAGGTATCTATAATGCTTCCTCCATCTACCAGAGGTATTAGAGACTGCTGTTGGGCGGGAAACGTCCGTAATTTTGTCTCAGTGATCTCCTTTGGAGATATGAGGTTCTTTTACGTGCCGTAAAGCTACGACACGGGACCCACGGCTTAAAGTTCCTCCCGGAGGACTTGTTCCCTGAATTTTTCCGCCCTTAAAAATTCGACGACGTCCGCCGGGTATTTGAACCCGCGTACTATGAGTCATGAGGTGGGAACGTTACCTCTAGACCACGGAGGCCGCTAAATATTTCAACTGCGTTAAGACCAGCACTGGGATCCACCGAGCCTTCTCAGAAATGGGCACAGGGCTCTTTTTCTCCGGGACTGAAGTGGTAGGGGCGTGAAGCTGACCACTTACCTGCATCTATTGCCGAGGTCAGAGCTCGTGGAGCTACTGTACCACCAGCCCGCAATGTGTCTTCATAACTTGGTACTTAATTACTTTGTATTATGATGGCATTAAGAAGATGGTACGGACGCTGGAAATAATGTGTTGAAAAATTATGTAGTATGTTTTTGTTATCTTCAGTAAAATATAGTTGTAAAATAAAAAGTGCATAAGCGTTTTAAAAATCCCTCGTAATTAAACACAGGGACCACTTTCCTTGTGCCTAAATAAGCATTAAGCCATGAAGACATGTGGGCGTGGATGTACAGTTCCATGGCTGTAGGTGGAGGTAAGTGGTGAGCTTCACGCTGCGGCTACTTACCTCTGGGAAACATCCCGTGTGCACACCGCATAGAAGGCTCGGTGAGCCCCAGAGGAGGCCTAGGCTCAGTCGCGAACTGAACCGGTTGACATAGGCATAATGGTCTTCATTCATATTCAAAATTGCTTGGTTTGAATTTCGGCCAGGACTTCAGTTATCCTGAACTAGGATTTTCGTGATCTTCCTCAGCTCCTCCAGACGGATTCCGGTATAGTACTTGCATTGTGCCACGGATGACCCGCTAGCGAATTCTTTCCCATTGCTCTGTCTTCCTACTACTGGACAGAGCATAGTGTAGCTGCTGACAGAGTCGTAAAATAACCCAGAAGAAAAAGAAATCTTCGCCACCGTCGATAATCAAACCCTGATTCTCCGGTTACCTATCCTTACCCTGTCGTGTATACCAGCCTCTAAAAAAATATATTTTACGTCATCACGGCAGTGACTATGATTTGACGCCGTGTAGACTGGTAAATATAACTATTTGCTATCGTTGAGAAACACTGGGCCTTTACTGAATTTATGTGGTTCAGATTAATGTTTTCTGTGTAGTCTGGTAGATAAGCATTGCTACCGAACTGCACGACGTCACGTCCCAGAAGACAGGACTGCGCGGCTTAATAACGCGTGCCTGAATGCCTAGCACAAGCTAGTGAACCCAACTGCATGCCTGTGTGTACTGCTGGTGGTGTAGGTAATATCCCGAGCTAGCAAGATATTGGATTTTATTCAAGGCATTTCTGTCGATAGCGGTGCGGGCTTCTTATTTCAGAGCCCACATTCCATTGTGCAGCCAGCCTTTCGTATTGGCAGTTCTGGAATGCGGCCGCTTCGAGGGCATCTGCGCAAAGTTCCATGTTTTAACCATTAACATGTGCACCGCCAATGAAAATTGAATTTCCGCCCATAAGCGGAAGTGAGCGCAGGAACTTACGCCGGGAGTTAGTATTTTTACTTCAAATAAATGTAAATTCTTTATAAAGACGATATGGAGGTATTAGATTCATGGGGAAGTGACCTGAAAACAGGAAGGGTGCAGTGACCTTTTGGGGGTGGAACTAAAAAGTATACGAATCATTTACGCACTACAGATACAATCGAAATAAACGCAATACATTTTTTTTACATTGATCAATCATTAGATGTAAGAGGGAATCACTTAATCATGGTCAGACTTGTCTGTGGCGCTTAATAAATTGTTTGGAACACAGTGGTTACTTTATGTGCCACATGCTTAACATTAAGACATCTGTATTTTGCCCACACAAAGTATTTGAGTGTTTCGTTTCAATCTCAGCATAACAAGCCGCTATACGGAAAGAGCCGTGTCATATCTTAACAAACGTGAAGTACTGTGTGTTTGTGTGTGTGTGTGTGTGTAAACCAACTTGTTTAGCCTCGTGGTGATATATATTCGAATTCGTGGCCGACACGTCGAACAGTGATTACTGATGCCTTTCGTAACTTGTGGGCAACATTTCTTGGTTAGAAAATGAAATTCATCGTAGTGCGGTGAGTACACTGGTTTACAGCGCGTGATTCGAGACCAGAAATCCAGTTTGAGGAATTTACTTTGCTTCCTGAGTCAGTTCGACTGGGCTACGGGATGGGGTTCGATTCCTGGGAATTGGCTGGGTTTTCTTTGTCTCTACAACGTCTAAGACCAAGCCTATCCGATAAGTAGCAGGAACTGTTTCTTCTGAGGCAATGCAGCCGGGGTATTAATTTGATCGGTCACCTCATTCTAGTTTCAAGGTTAAGAATATATGGAGCTATTCTCTCGAGGTCTCATATGTCCTAATATTATGGTGCTTAATTAAGCACAATTTGGTTGAGATACTATGTTACAAGCTGGAAGGTCGCGAGTTCGACTCACGATATCTTTAGATTTTTCAATTTACATAATCCTTCCAGCCGCGCTACGGCCCTGGATTCGACTCACCTGTAACAGAAATGAGCACCAGTAATTTCCTGGGGGTAAAGGGTGGTAGTGGCTTAAGGCTGACGACCTCACCGCTGTCTGTGAACCGATTGTCTAGAAAAATGTGGGAGCCTCGAAGTCTCACAGTCCTATGGGCCTCCGCAGCCACTTACAGGGATACTTTTTACGTTTTTTACATTGCTGCCTCAGTCGATTGCAGAAGGCTGTTAAGTCTCAACTCTGTACAGGTTTCAGGTGGCTTTGGAACTTACGCTTCATGAACGAATAATGTAGAAAGCACGTGTTATACATGAAAAGATAAATTCCAGAATCTGCTGCCTAAATTTGAGCTTCAAGATGAAGATGATATTCTAGGGTGTAAAGCCGTGTAGTCTGGTAGATGTTTGCCGATATATCGACGAGAGATTCGCATTCAAGGGAGAGCTGTCGCTTTTCGACCATACCGAGTTCTTAATAAATAATTTTGGCGGTATATTGGACTGGATAATATTAAAATGGATCTTAGAGAGATAGAATGGGATGGTATAGATTAGACTGATCTGGCTCAGGATAGAGACCAGTGGAGAGACATTCTGAACACGGTAATAAACCTTAGGGTTCCATAAAATGCTGCGAAATTTTAGAGTAGCTGCACAATTGGCGGCACTCAAGAAGGCCTCAGCTCCACGAGTAAGGTACGAATATAACAGACTGCACTGCGTCACATCAGAGACAACACCAATCTCCATAGTCAGCGTCGCGATAAGTTCAAATTTCGAAGATTTCAGGATCACTTGAATAGCCAGCCCAGACCATCACAACGCCACGAGATGTGGATTTTGTGCAGCCGACCTCTCGGGGAGACGCACTCACTAGAGCGAGGCATGCGGGGAGGTTCCCTTAAATTGGGAAAGCGTCTATTGTGCTGTGCCGGGCCGATCAAGAGAAGCACGATTTGGCGATATTACCACCACTCCAGTGTGTTTGCGACTGGTGACATCAGCAGAAGAATACAGTTGAGGTCCAAAGGAGGACGCACGCTTTCTGATTTCATTCTTCGCGAATTTATCCGCGAGGTACATTTAGCACAAATATGAATATGTTGTTCCGTGAATAGTCGCCCTGGCCACTCTCGGTCCCACAAAATGCGTTTCTCTGTATTCACAGCGTCAGGAGAATTTTCAGACAATAATTACGTTGAAGAAAGCAGTCTTCTGGGATTTGGCACAGTGTATATGTGGTGTTAACCAACGTTCCTCCGAAACGTTGGTTAACACCACATATACACTGTGCCACATCCCAGAAGACTGCTTTCTTCATAATCACCGCCGTGAAAGCCTCAAATCTTACAATAATTACGTTCTATACAATTTCATGTGAGATTGCAGGTTCTCACAGCGGTTCGTATTAAGATTACGACATTCTTAGATGTAATGTCGGAAGTCCAATAGGCCGTTTCAGAAGAACCTGTTGCATACATCTTCAGGGTATTTAAGATAGAGGTATCAACTTCCTACGGAACGTTCGTGGTTTCTATCAGACTGCCATAAGCCAGAAGACTGTAATCTCCAATGTATTTTATGCCTCAGTTTTTCGTAAGACGAGCTCTTTTATGTAGAAATCGGTTAGGTTTAATTTGTATTTGAATTTTTTCTGTATTTGTAGTTACAATGGGTCGATACAAACTGAAATTCAATTGATCCAACAATTTATAGTGTATAATGCAATTTCTAAATTTCATCGAAATCCTTTCCCTATCATCTGACGTTTGGGATAGCGACAGACGGTTAAGCGTACGGAATATAAAGATGCCCCCCCCCACCAGGATAATTTCTTAACGCATTGGAAAGAATGCTTAAATAATACATACTGTAGTCCTCTGTGTTATAATTCCATGTAGGTTGATCGATGGATGCAGACGTTTCGGAGGAATATGCTACCTCAGATTTCATAACGTTAGATTTTGAAGCGGATTTAAAAGGAATAATATTATTTAGCTGGACGTCTGTTGAAAATTGTTCAGATTTGATCCGTTGTACAGTTGACGCCTTGTTAATTGAAGTGCAGGGCACTTTCTCGTGGGAATGTGGAATTTGTCCTTCGGATTCCATGGAAGCCGGGGAATTTATATAAAGAGGGACTGTTCGCTACGGAGTCAGTTCGTATCATATACTGCATTTTTCATCATTTTCATGTAGCACGACCGCCGTTGTGAGCTACTTAATTAATTATGTTCTTTCGTACGAAGCTAGTAGTTGCCCATCTGGTGAAGAAATTCGCTGCGTTTTATGGAATCCCCATGGTGCATTTGCATGTTTACGAGAATTCGCCAGCAATGCCTATCCATACCCAGAGGAACTCAGTCACAGTGTGTTGTGTCCTGGTTCTTGTGATGTGTAAGATTGCCGTGTTACATGTTCCAGAACTACCTAACTAACCACGAAAAGCAGAACCCTTCTTGAAAAGCTAATAGTCGCCTATTTGGTCAAGAAATTCCAAAATTTTATAAAACCCAAAGGTTCATTACAGTGTTCGTAAAATTCCACCACTAGTCCCTGTTCTGAGCCAGATGAATCCAATCACAACTTCTCATCCAGTTTTTTCAAGATCCGAATTATTATTATTATTATCATCGCGTTTTCGCGTAAGAATTCCACATGATCCCTCTAAGTTGTTCCAAAGCGTCCGGTCGAACCAGAGGCCTTACGAAATATTTCATAACATGCTGTTAATTACGGTGAGAAGTTGTTAGTTCCCGCTTAACCCCCAATATGGAGGCCCACCCCGTCATCTCTACGCAGTTGTTTATTAAATATATTCTCTGGTACTCTTCACATCAAGGGAACATTTCCTCCATTCGCATCCTGAGGATTGGGCGGACTCCAAAAATAAGAATT
Source organism: Cryptotermes secundus (assembly GCF_002891405.2). NCBI lineage: Eukaryota > Metazoa > Arthropoda > Insecta > Blattodea > Kalotermitidae > Cryptotermes > Cryptotermes secundus. Next base: position 1,338,759 of record NW_019738363.1, read on the forward strand.
ACAACTTTATAATCCAAATTGCTCGTCATAATTCTAAAACCATGCACATCTGCGTTTCATATGCAGCAAGGCATTCAGACTTCCCCTGTTTATTGTTGTGTGAGGAGAAATCTCCATTCTAAGCTTTCAACTCTTTCTAGGCGAGTTGCGATTTCAACAGGGTCATAGGTCACTGAAGTCAGAGAAAGCGAACAGGTCACTGCTTTAATCGGAATGAAAGTGTTGCTACAGTCTGCAGGGGCGACTAAAGATGGCGCTCTCTGACGTGATTAGAACCAGCAACCTGACGATACTTCTATAAACCCATGATGGCCATAATACTGTTCGCGTGGGCGGTAAATCTTCATTACTGATCCGCACCGCAGAGAAAGATACGTGATTCTTACCTGTCGGTGGATTTATTGCAGGTTGAACTGAATTTTGCACAGAAAAACAACTGCATCGTAAATACGTGCGCCCCCAGGTTCTCACGTCGGTGTATGTGGAGATAAGACCCTTCTGGAATGTGACGCCGTGTACTGTGGCAGATACTGCGGAATACACTACGTCACATACCAGAAGACTGTAATCTTCAACTGTAGGTGCGGTGAAACATTATTAAAACTCCGTGTGTGCGTTTATTTTTACATTTAAGTATCGGACTTGATTAATTACGGACTAATGCGATGTACACATGCGGATGTGTTAAGTTTCATGCCATATTTTCACACTTCTCAATAAATACTGTTTAGGCTAAAAATGTTGCAGGTGTAAGTTCTGTGCACCGGCAATTAAAATGGCGGTCAAATGGGTACCACTCCTTCTTCGTATTCCGGAGTTCCCGGCTTCAAACCTTGACCACACGATCGGTTATTCTGACTGAAAGTTATCCGTAGTTTCCCTCAGTCATTCCAAGTATATTCCAGTCTATTACATTAAATTTAGCAGTAATATATTCTACACCCAAATTAATAAACCCCTTTTCATGCCATCACTTGACACTATGTAGCCTGAGCTACTGTGAGGATATCATGACTGTGAAGATTGTAGATAGGTTGTGTTTGTTCAGGGAATCTGCAGCCTTCATCTTCAGGGTAGAAGAATAAGGCACATGAGGAAAATTATCTGATGTTGTGAAAGGAAGGGAAAGACTAGGGCAAAGAGCGAAGAAATTGAAACCATGGGAAACTGTGGCCCTTTGTGGCCCTTAATATGGAAGAGAAGAAGAGACAGATAAGTAACATGTCAGAGCGGAGAAAGTAAGTAAATACATAAAATATGGGAGACCACTCAAACTTACGAAGAACAAATAAGTAGTAGTAATTAACTAATAAGCCGGTCACGGTAGCCGCGCGGTCTAAGGCGTGCACTGTCTCCGCTCGCTCGGAAGCCGGGATCGTGGGTTCGAATCCCACTCAAGGCATGGATGTTTGTGTGCGTGTTTCTGTGTTTGTGTACAGGGATAGGCCTTGCGACGAGCTGATCACCCGCCCAAGGACTCCTACCGTATGTGTAAGATCTAGAAAAAAAAACCGAAGTGCACGGAGTTCATGGAGATAGGCCTAGGCCCACTGGGGCTGTAGTGCCAAGGGGGAAAAATTAACTAATAAAAGCGCTTTATCAGAAGTGCTGTTACCTCTCTGTGAAAATAACGCCGTTACATCGTAAAAGACAGATGTTCATAAAAATGTTAATCTTCAGTGAGGCGACTACTGTATACACTAAGTACGATTATGAATACAGTCATTTTTAGAGCTTCAATTTTGGAAGCGAATCTGTGAAATGCAACAGCAGATTTCCTGAGATACACAAAACGCGTCCATTCTGTTCAGTAATCTGTGCGCATTTGTCTGTCTTACTCTAGATGTAAGACCGAGATTAATATGCATATAATTTCAGCTTTAGACAGGAATTCCCATTCGTGTTAGTATATTAGGACGCATGCGCATTAGCGTCGTATATCCGGAACACGAGCCTCTAGTTAAGAGCGTTCCCCTGTTTGTGCTTCGAATTTGTTAATAACTTGTGCCACTCTGCTTAATGAACAGAAGCTGTTAGGTGACGTCACGCCTCCTCCCATCTGTGTTCATAATTGAAAATATTACTGTAGGTAACGTAAATTGCAGACGCAGTATGTTGATGCATTGATGAGGTCTTCAAGTGTTGTCTCACAGTCTACCCAGTTATCTGGTATAGACTTAATTCAGTGTGCTTAATGCTGTCTTCTGATTTGTACTAAGGATCTCCTGTAACCGTTTATTCCAGAGTATTATGTCTTTTCTGATGAGTTCTGTTAATAAAAGTACTTTGAGGTGTATGCCTGAAGTGTAGTATATTGAATAATGAACAGGGTTTAGAATTTTCTTATTGCTAGTGGGTTGGGACTAAGTCCCTTGTACGGCAGCCACTTCTGGCCTATTGTACCAGCCCCAGATGATAGGTGAGGGTGATTGTGGAGCAATTGGTGGAATGAAGATTGGCAGGGGAAACCGAAGTACTCGGAGGAAACCTGGCCCAGCGCCACTTTGTCCACCACAGATCCCACTTGATCAGACCCGGGATCGAACCCGGGCCGTCGCGGTGGGAAGCCAACGACTAACCGCTTGAGCTATGGCGCGGCCAGGTTTTAGATTTACTGCGGCAGTTTACGTGTTGATTTTGGGAAATGACGATAGATGTCGCCCCTCTGCATCATTCCATAATGTATCGGACTGGAAAGAAATAAGGGAGAAAGCAGGGAAAGTTAATAGTTTGAAAGCTTATATAAAAATAATTATGACATTTCTCGTTGAATCTGTCCGAAGTGTGATTGTGCCGCAGAGTGAAGTTTGAAGTACACATTTCCAGTCCTGTCAATATATGGTTCATATTTTATTTACGTAAATGACCGCGACGTAGCACACAACTGGCCGTCTGCTACTGACGGACGCATTGAATTAGGCAAACTCTGTGGCTGAAATTAATAGCGTCGGTTTGAAGTTAGAAACGTCGCCTAGCCGGAGCACGAGACTGTTTCAATTTTGATATTCTATGCTATATATTGACGTCTAACAATTTACCAGCAAACTTCCCAGTATAATTTTACACCATTCCAAGAAGTTTCAACTTCAACTCTCTCTGTTTCCTAATTCTTTATTCTACAATAGAACGGTGTTCTACAATTAGACATCTGTACAATGAAATTGAACGAGGAAGCGGCAAAAGGGAGTGCCTGAATTAGATCATTACACACACAGTTCTTCTTCAGGAGCCAGTATTTCATCGTTTAGTAAATAATTGCTGGCATTTTAGGAAACCGACATTTCATTATTGCGTTCACGAAAGCCCGCCACTGGTTGTTATGCTGGATCAGGTGAATCCATTCTACACTCATCCATTCTGGTCCTTTAAAATTAATTTTAACATTATCTTCGTATCTATGCGTAGTTCTATCAATAAGTTTCTTTCCTGCATGTTTCCCGGCGAAGACTTTTTAGTTTTTCTCTACTCTCCCATGCGTGCTGCATACCCCACTGACTGTAGTAATGTTTGGTGAGGAGCATAAATTACGAAGCTCTTTGTACATTCTTCTCCAACCGCCTGCTGCTTGCTTCTCGTCCTCAGGTAAAACCCTTCTCCTAAACTCCCAGTACTCGCCGCTGTCAGTCTATGTTATTTCCTTTAACGTGAGTGATCAATGTCTCTGTAAATACTACAATGTGTAGAGTCAGCAGTTATTTATTATCTACCTATTTCATTAAGTATTCGCCACATCGAAAAAAAAACATTTCAAATGAAGTTTGTAATTAACGACGAGGCTTCAATTTACATGATGTACAGGGCGTCCTTCAGGAAATGGTGTTGTCTGCGGTAAATAGGGTTCCATTCGGGATGGAATTGTTAGGAGACACAGAAATATACAGGGAGGGGCAGTACTAACATTGATGCTGCCACTATATGTCGGCCCAGAGTTAAACTCAAGACAAGTCAGGCAGAACTTAGCAAACTGCAAAGGATGGCCTGCTTGGGAATTACAGGAGCAATGAGAACAGCTGCAATAGAAGTCCTCCTTGGACTCACACCACTACACCTGCTGGTGGAGGCGGAGGCGAAGGTAAGAAATTACAGTTTATGGTGCAATGACCAATGGAAACCCAAATCCGAATGCTTTCGACATGCGTACGTGACTCAGGAGTTGAAGGAAACATCCTACAAATGGGGTATGACAAAATGATACTGAGACACGTGTATGATAAACCATTCGCAATCAGATTCTCTGATAGAAGCGAATGGAAAAAGGGGCTTCAACCCGACAGAAAGGGGGTCACTAGTCCGGTACTCTGATGGTTCCAAGACAAAAGAAAATGCACTGTTGCTGGGATGTATTGTTACCGAACAAGGTAGAAACTTAGGTTCAGCCTTGGAGAGTACACAACGGTCTTCCGTGCCATTAAGGCATGCGCAGTTGTGAATTTAGACAGGAACTATAAAAATAGGAACATCTGTATCCTATCAGACAGCCAAGTTGCAATTAAAGCACTTGGCAAATACGAGATCACCTCAGAACTTCTCTCGGACTGCCACCAATCCCTCACACAACTGGCCAGACATAACAGAGTTCAGCTGATATGGGTGCCAGGTCATGAGGGTATTGTTGGGAATGAGACGGCAGATCAGCTGGCAAGAACGGGACCTGGACATCCGTTCACAGGACCTGAACCAGCTTGTGGCATCTCCATTGGAGTTGCCAAGAAAGCCATCAGGGACTGGACGAACAGAAATCACCAAAAACATTGGCAATCCACAACTGGACTCAAACAGACAAAGGGGCTTATATCTGGTCCCTCTGCCAGAGAACGATGGATCTGTTGAAGTTAAGATGGGTGCTAGGACTATTTACAGGACACTGCCACCGAACAGGACACTTTTACAGACGGATTGAGAGATGACCCCACTTCTGAAAGGTGCGTAGAAGAAGACGAATCAGCCACACGCTTCCTATGTGAGTGTGAGGCCATAACTTATTTAAGATCTCGTCACCTGGGCCAGTTCTTTATGGAACCGAGTGACTACTGTGACGCTCCCATAAATAGGATCCTACAGTTTACCCGAAGTGTGGGATTAATAAAGGGTTAATCAAAAGGGAAAAGAAATAGATCATTGAATGTGGCAGTCCATGGGCCAAATTATTATGGACCACCCCTCATTCATTCGTTCATACTAAAATTGATCCCGCGGATCGTAAGTTGCGAGGTTGTTAAATTGGTTGGGTTCAGTTGCAGCGTTGCCTTCCGTTCGTACTGCTAGAGAGTAGGTTGTCAAAATGAAGGAAGAGAAGGCGGTTGAATTAGAAAACTAGAAGAATTTAGTTTCCCCAGAATTTCTCGTCAGTGCTTCTCCTTGTCCCTAGAGGTGGAAACCTGCCGCCCATTCCTGGAAACAAACTGTACGTATACAGCAGAGCGGCGGTTGTAAACAAGTTAAAATGTTCAAGATATATGCAAAACGGAGAGCTCTTTGCTTAAAGAGATTACCAGTACATCCAGTCTCTGCTTAGAATCTCAGCTTGCCTTTACTTCACTGTTTATTTCACGACGCTGTCACAAGCTGAGGTTTTATTGCGTCACATGGTAAGATGATGGAACAGTTGCTTAGAAGGGATGTCAAAGGAAGCGACCGTGGTCTACCTCAGTATCTTCGTGGTGGGCTTCTAGAACAACCACAATGGACATATTTGAACATGGCGGTTATAGTTTTGTCTGGAATGCTGTTCGCTTTAAATAATTTCTTTCTCTCCTGAAGATCGGAAGACTGCTACAATCTTCTAAACTAGGATGCGCCATAGCTCAAGCGGTTAGTTGCTGGCTTCCCACCGCGGCAGCCCGGGTTCGATACCGGGTCTGGTCAACTTGGATTTGTGGTGGACAAAGTGGCGCTGGGGCAGGTTTTCTCCGAGTACTTCGGTTTCCCCTGCCAATCTTCATTCCACCAATTGCTCCACAATCACCCTCACCTATCATCTGGGGCTGGTACAGTAGGCCAGAAGTGGCCGCAGTACAAGGGACATAGTCCCACCCCACTTGCAATAAAAAAGCTCTTATAAACTATGCTTTCTGAGATCGAACAAGGTAGTAATATTCTTTCTGAGTTTCCTCCCAAAATGCTGTGAGGAATTTAGTTTGTTTCTTGCGTCTTTATTGCATGGATGGTGTGAATTACCGCTCGTTACTGGCTCAGGACGTCTTCATGAATTATTGGCTGCACGAGTTAGCCGGCTTCTAACTATAAACTGGAAGTTTAGTACATCTCAGTTCTCGTCACTAGCTTCTAGTGCAACTTGACACCCAATCAATTACAGACATCTGTGTGCGCTCCACAATTTCGACTGATTCAGATGTAAGGCCTAGCGAGTCAGTGTTCATGACCATCATCATCGTCATCTCGGATAACTAGGTCAGACAGATAGATGACTACTGGACGGCAGAGACTCAACTTCAGGCAGGGGCAGGAAATCTTCCACATGCCACCGCGACCAAACCAGCTATTTTGTATTGTTCGGCAGTTACATAGACTTGTCACGGAAAATTTCCACAAATACGAGTACATGTTGGTGTACAAGATTACTATAAAAGAAAAAGACACATTCTACGTTTTGTAGAAATCAAAGTATTATTAATATAGTCAAAATACTTAAACGTTTTTTAGTATATGGCTTTAAGTCTGTGTGACTACGTCACAAACGTTCTGTGCGTGAGCCTTTTGTCACAAGACAGATATCAATACGATAATCCAGTTCGTTCCAAACCCACCAGAGCATGTCCTCATCAACACTCGCAACAGCTGTGATGCGTTGCTTTAAATTGTCTATGCTTACAGGAAGTGGAGGAACAAAAACTCTGACTTTGACATATCGCCACAAGAAAAAGTCACAAGGCGTTAGAGCCAGACTGGCCAATGTGTCAGTGCCATGTTCTGGTCTGTTGAGCGGTGTGTTTGGAATGAACTGGATTGACATCTGTCATGTGACAAAGGGCTCACACATAGAACATTTGTAACTTACTCATACAAACTTAAAGACATACTAAAAAAATATGTTAGTATTTTGGCTATATGAACAATACTTTGGTTTCTATAAAACGCTGGAAGTGTCCGTTTCTTTTAGAATAACCCTGTATTTTAAGATTTTTCCGCAGCCATCTATTTTATGCATGTACTCTTCTTTAAGAGACCGCCTCTGTGGTCTAGTGGTGAGCGTTCATGGCTACAGATCTAGAGGTCCGGGCTCGGTTCCCGGCGCTACCAGATATTTTTCTGAGAAGTAGTGGATCTGGAACGGGGTCCACTCAGCCTCTTGAGGATAATTGAGGAGCTGTTTCAAGGCAATAGCGGCTCCGGTCTAGGAATCCGAAATTAAAGACCGTGGGGATGCATTGCACTCACCACGCGACACCCTCTATCCGTTCAAGTTTGGTACTAACTTCGCCGACAAGCGGCGGTCGCTCGGTCAGTATAGTTCGTGTGCGGACTAAAACCACGGAGCTCGTACTCTTCTTTAAGAGGATTCATGTACATACATTTCGAACAATTAGGCGCCTATTGCTATTCGGTGCGTTTCAAATTTGTATATAGCAGCTCAGTGTGAAAACTGGACTGTCTGACATGTTTCTTCGTTAGAGATGAATTAGGAGAGCAGTTTCTTTTCTACCGCCAGATTGAGTTATGTGATGTGCGTGGCCTCCTGCGATATTTCTATAGAAACGGTAGCAGTGGGAAGGGACACGTCACAGCTCCATTATTTATAACTGAGAATTATCATTTTCATTATGGCTTTCGCCTTTGTGTTTCTTTTCTTCTTTGTCTTACTGTTATTCTCTAGTTTCTTACGAAGTCCATGAAATATTAACCAGTTTTTGAACATTAAATATTAAGATTTTTTTCTGTTTCTTGTTTTCGACCTTGTTTCTCAACCTCTGCGAATATTTCTTCAAGCTACAGTGAATGTCAGAGGTTGAGGTCTGTCTTCTGTCAATTTAAAGTCGTTGTCGTTTTACGCGTGTGGAACTAATTCATATGCTCTTCAATAGATTTCTCCGAGCATTCGATTTCATAATTGGTTTCGAAGTAGTTAATAATTCAGCTGAAACAAAATATAGAACAAGAGTCATAATTCTAAAATTGTCAAAAGTTCTTGTTTATAAATTTCTATAACTCTTATTTCATGACCACATCATTTAAATTTAATTGATATATTGATATAATTGGTGTCTCCACCTTATCGTGGTGAAGGGGTTTGAGTATGCCAAGGACCCTGAGAGCTATACCAGCGGTAGCGTAGCTACTGGCAGGGCCTCCCTTGCTGGACAGGTCAAAGGGTAGGCATCAGACGAAGAGAGACACCAAAAACTGGTGCCGGAAGCAGCGTCATCAGCAGCGACTTGAAGCACAGAGCAAATGATGCTCGAGATGGNATATATATATATGTAAGTAAATTTTTATGTGGGAGAAGAGGACTGTATATAGGATACTGGTGTGAAAGCCAGAAGGAAAGATACCACTGGGAAGACCAAGGCGTAGGTGGGTGGACAATATTAAAATGGATCTTAGAGAGATAGGATGGGATGGTATGGATTGGTTTGATCTGGCTCAGGATAGGAACCAGTGGAGGGCTCTTGTGAACACGGTGATAAACCTTCGGGTTCCATAAAATGCTGGAAAATTCTTGAGTAGTTGCAGATTTGGCTTCTCCTCAAGAAGGGCTCAGATCCAGAAGTAAGTAAGTAAGTAAGTAAGTATAAGTAAATGTTTTGTCGGTTTTTGTTTATTACCTGTTTCGTATAGAGGAAATAATTCGGAACACCCAAAAATGTTGAAAAATTTACTCATTCTGCGAATTTAATTCCTTATTTTGGGTGATATTCCTTCCTCAAAGCCGCACATACCGCAGTTCGACGTTGGCAAGAAAAGTGATCATATTAGGTGTAAGAACGGCTACTTCTGCTGCGTTGTTAAAAATATTCTTTATTAAGGACAAATGCAAACTTTCCGTAGAACCAAGATGCCAAGAGTAATTGGTCACTAACGATCAAAATTGTGTAATTGTATGCTGAGTTTTGCAATTTACGGCTCGTGATCCTCACTTCACTGTTCTTGCCCAAAATATTAGAATCGAATATCATTTTAGAACCTTCACTGAAATTGAAACCTTGTTGCACGTAGCAAGAGCAATGCGTTCCTAGAGAAACGTTAATTACAACATATTGAATAGCTTTAATTTATTATTTTTGTTTAACTGTATCGCGGTCGTTTGAAGTTTTTATGCTTAGATTGATGAATTATTTACGCTACATAATTGTGTGTATGTTTTCAAATTCAATATCCCGCCGCGTAACGCGTCTGTGAGTGCGGGATGTGTTGAAACTAACGAACCTGCAGCAACGGCGACGCGGTAAACATATGAGGAATTTGTAGCCTTTCCACTCGGAACCCTCAAAGCTTATAAGGTGTGATAATGGAACCGGCCATATATTGATGGTAGCTAAGTGGCTATAATTTTCATCTCATTTGACGTGGTGTAGGCCCCTTCTTGAGAACGTGACAGTCGCTCATTTGGTCAAATCTTTTCTCGCATTATATGGAACCCGAATCTTCATTTCTGTATTGGCAATGCAACACCATTGGATACGAGCCTGAAGTGGATTAATCCAGCCGACACCCTCGTGGCCCCTTTCCTTAAGATCTAAGCCCCCATGCCTAGGTCCTCCAAGCCCTTTCTTCCATCCTCCTGTTAGCTTTGAAGAAAGGGGTATGCTCCGTATAGATGTGTGACTATGTGACATTTCTTGGTACTTACAGGTTTCTAATCTTAGGTCACTGGTTTCCAAATTACATAGCGTGGTCCCCCCTCTCTGATTACCAAAGGTTTCGTCGCTGCTCCCCTTCTTAACTTTGCGTGTATAAGTAACAACCTCTTGAGTTTTAAGTTTCTAAAATAACCATACTTCGGATTTTTGTCGGTTAATATTTATTAAAATATTATAGTTAGCAATTTTGAAAATGTAATCAATCTAACTTTACCATGTAACTTTCACAGAATGCACCTCTTCCTCTCCCTCTTATTAACTAGTCGTCTCCAACAAGGGGGGGGGGGACGCAATCCATGCTTTGGAAATCACTGTTGCAGATAATAAATGACCCCTTCAGTCAAGTATATCTTTTATCCCTAAAGATAAGGGTACATTTATCAGAAATTTGGATCTATTGGCATGGTTTCTGCTTGATTGTAAACGTTAAAGGCAATAACCTCATATATTTCATCAAAGAAATCATATCTGTGTAGTGCCGGCTACCAGACATGAAAACTCTGGCTAAAATAATTCAAGGCATGAAGTTCTTCAGTATTTTTAAAACAGAATTATTTACTTTTGACGTAAAATCCGTATTCTCTTATTCGTTTCACCTCTCTTTTTGCTTTTAAGAAAATTGTATGTGGTGCTGTGGGATATATACATACAAACTGCTGTCTCAGCCCCACATAATTGTTTGCACATTGTTAGATATGCACTGGGGGACAGGGCTGTGGTGGCGTGTTACAGCTGCCTTATTCACGGAATACGACTACAATTATGAGACGGACACAAAAGTATTGAGCTGGGAGCGCTCAGTCGGTGTAGCCATTGCTACGGGCTGGACGACTGTGGCATCCCAGTTCAAGTCCCGGTTACTCATGTAGCTAAACCCTTCTTGAGAAGCCGTCATTTGTCAGGCTACTCAAGAATTTCCCAGCGTTTTATGGATCCCGAAGGTTCATAACGGTGTTCACAAGAGCCCTCAACTGGTCCCTATCCTGAGCCAGATCAATCCAGTCCATACCACTCCACAAAATATCTCTAAGATCCATTTTAATAATGTCCATCCACTTACGGTTTGGTCTTCCCAGTGGTCTCTTTCTATCTGGCTTTCCCACCTATATCTTATATGCATTTCTCTTCGCCCCCATTCGTGCTACATGCCCTCCCCACCTCATCCTATTTTACTTGATTCCGGGTCCCAATAGAGTGAAGAATTTTCTTTTCTCGAAGTCGTCCAGACCGGCTCTGGGGCCCACCCAGCGTCCTATCCAGTGGATACCCGGGCGGGCCGTGAAGCTGACCACTTACCTCCAACTAATGCCGAGGTCTAGAAAATGTAGATCTGTGCACCCACTCCCCCATACGCCTTCATGACATAGTGCTTAATTAGTTAAGCACAGGGACAAATTAACCTCTTTACACAAAAATAATTTATATCCGAGGAGGATTGGGGTTTGCGCTGAACACCGAGATTAATATCGTATGGAATGTGACACCGTGTAGTCTGATAGAAGAGTGTTAACGTTTTGCAGGAAGTCATGCCCATATTCAGGGTACAAAACTGAGGCTGTGTGTTCCTCCCGTAAAGACGGTTTTAACGAAAGTTCACATGACACAACACATCAGTATTAACATATATTAATATTTTGTGTGGGTTTTATGGTTTTGTGTGTGAAATTTAGTCTTGTGTTCTAAGCAAAGGGCATAGATGGAACGTATTTGATGCAAGAATATGAATGAAGTAACGGAAGCTATGTAATTTGCAGCCTTGATCGAGGCTAGCTCTCGCCAGCGGACTCAGCTAAGTATGTTCATCTGGAGACAGAACTCAGTACCGTCGGAACCCTGCAGAGTCATTCCCAATCTTGACCATCCTACTGCTTGACGCTGTGTAACCTGATATACAGATATCATCGCAAAATAAAAAGTGAAAACAAGTTAGCTATCACTGTAACAGGCCGTGAAGTCCCATACGGTTGTGAGACATCGAGGCTTATACATTCTCTAGACAATCGGCTCACAGATCGCGGTGAGGTTGTCAGCCTTATACGCCGGCCTCCCTTTACCCCCAGGAAGATTCCTGGTACTCATTCCTATTAGAGTCTGAGTCGACCCCAGGGACATAGTGCGGCTGGAAGAATTAGGTAAATTGAAAAGTTAAATGACCTCATCGGGAATCGAACCCGCGACCTTCCGGTGTAATAAACAACAAAAATTAAATTTTTGGAAACCATCAACTGTTTTTTTATATATTTAATTTTTTTAATCCAATGTTTGTCATTGTGACTATACCTAAGCAGAAGCCAGCAGAAGAAGGACAAGAAGGCGTGACTCCTGTGCAGCAGGCATTAGGCAGGCCTAGCTTAGTGTTTTGACTGTGACGACCGAATAAGTTAGAGCCAAACCGCTTCATACGTGTGTTTGTGATGTCCGGCATGGACACTGAATCACCCGACTGAAGTTTTTCGTTTGTTTCCTTGGTCTCTTCAGTCAAATGCTCGGGAAGTATTTCAAATTATTACATGACAATATTTTTTCACATCCTTTCCAATTCTTCTGTTCTTCATAACATCGATGCTATATTATCTTCTTCTATACGGACGGCATCATTAAATAAACTATATATATATACACACACATACATACAAACTGATTGTGCCTTTTGGTGTTCTTTCAGGTGAGTGAATCTACACATACCGAGAGCTGGGTTTCTTGGTGCAGTATTGGTAAGCCACTTTTTATTTTCGGGCTGAACCTCTCCACTCGTCCCTCCATGGCTCCCACTCTCTGCCTCCCATTGTGCGAAATGGAGTTGGTTCCAAGGCAGTCACATAGAAATTGCAAGCGGCAATACCAGTGGAGTTCGGACATGATAAAATGGTGTGTTGAGTAGAGTCCTGATAGAGAAGCTAGTAGTCGCTCACGTGATCATGAAATTCCCTTCAGGATGTAGGAAGAGAAGACTCGTTACGCCGCCCACAACAGCCCAACACTGGACCACATGCCGAGCCATCTCAATCCATTCCACAATCTCCCACTCTATCCTGTAAATATGCGCGTAGAGAAGAAAGCATTTCTCGTTCCTTCCTGTGAACTGAACAAGCGATGCATAGTTCATAGGTGTGTTGCCTCTAAATTCCAAATTCTGATACCCTTCTCGGATATTTGTTTTCCTTTATCCCTTTTGTTAAATCACAGAGGTAATTTCTTTAATATTTCTTTTAACAAATTATTTATTCTCTGTTCATTGGAGCTGGGGCAGGTTTTCTCCTAGTACTTCCGTTTCCCCTGCCAATCTTCATTCCACCAATTGCTCCACAATCCTATCATCTGGGGCTGGTACAATAGGCCAGATGTGGCGCAATACAAGGGACTTAGTCCCACCCCACTAGCAATAAAAAAATATATATTCTCTGTTCATGTCTGAAAAATGTTATCCCAAAAAATTTTATATTCATTTCCTGGATTTTATTTCTCTTTTTACACAATAGAGCCCCGAAATTTGGTAAGGCTCACAGGGAGCCTTTAGGTGGTGGTTAATGGGGCTCCAGCGAAACTGTGAGAGACATAGAAATCTTGACAATGGCTATAAATAATTCTTTGAGGGGAAAAACGAATGTATTGCAATTTCCGCAATGTAACACAAAGATCACTTAGATATTCAGAACAGGGAATAAAACATTTCAGCTTATATAATGCATATATAATGCAGCTTTGCTGCTTCAGTTTATGTTTGGCTAGCCCGATTTTGGAAATAACGAATACTGTCATTTGGGTACATATTCTATCTTTCTGCCCTACATTTGTTTGTGTAATTCTATAAACAATATACATATAATGCCGGTTGAATTGGTTCAAACCGTAGAATATTGCAGATTTATTTGTAAATATAAACGGGCTTTGCTAGTTCAGCACGTACATAATTATTTGTCCTTATTCCGATTTCGAGTTTAAAATCGATAGAGAAGCCATTTATGTATCGCAGCTGTCAGGAGTAGATGTTATATGGCTTGTAATGTGATTGGGCTTTCCACAGGGCAGTCAGTAATTTGAGTTATATTTCGGACTAACACGAAGTTCCCACGGTTCTTTGTGGATGGTTTAGTAATGGAATAATTTTCACTCACTTCCAAATGGGGCAGGTGATTTACATTGCATTTGGTAAATGTAGTGGAAACCGCGCCATTTGCACACCATACATTGATACATTCATATAGGGACACAGGAAAGGACAGGATAACATACTGTCGTTTTCTGTTTTATTTCGATCTCTGTATAATTCTTACTCTGGTCGATGACTGAAAACCCTCCAATCTATTCATTCTTCTATTTGTTCTTTTCTTTCTTCGTAACTCTTAATAATACCTGGCTGATCCATCTTGCTCCACCTCCTTCTATAGATTTCCATGTAAATTTTAATTCTAATTCCGATCTGTGTGTCCTTGTTACATACTTTCTTTTCATATGTCAAGAAGATATTAATATTTTGCTTCTAATGCTCTTAAACATTTTGAATTCCAGCTATTTTAAAAATTCTGTTTGTCGTTCTAATCTTTCGTATTTTTATCTCAGGTGTTCTAAAAAAAGTTAATATTCATAAGTTGGATTTTGTTTTCGTTCACTTTTTAAACTTCCATGTTTAAATATACTTGATTTTATCGTTTTAAAAATATTTATTGATTTATATTGTTCTAGCGTCTCCTCCTTCCATACTATTCGTTTTATATAATGATAACACTTAGAACTATATTGTATTCATCTGTCGATCTCTTCGTCTGTTTTGTTCTTTGGATTTATATTTCACTTCCCAAATAAAAGAAATTATCTGCATTTTAAAATACTGTCATTCATTAACTTCTGCTCTGACGTGTGTGTAGGTTCCTTGAAATTCTCATAGTCGCCGTATTCTCAGTCAGTATNCAATTAAAATGCCGTGGGTTCGAACTTTCTTCACTAATTTGGAAATTGTATCCCCAGATGGACATGTTGTTTCGGGAAATTTATGCCGAAATTTTCTCCTGCATGATTTGTATGAGTGTGTTTTCACATAACAATCATAAATGAAAACTCTTTTTTCTAAACTGTATCTCGCACGAACCATAATAAAGTCACAGAATAATGCACTATACTTAGCTTCTGAAACACTTGAAGGCTAAACACAGACTGAATCAGCGCATGAATCACCGCCCGTTTGCCGGTCGGTGCTAGAGCATCTGCTGAGAGCAAATTCTCGGAAGTTCCCTGGACGTCTGATAAGCCTGAATAATGAACACTCTGTACAATGCATTACCATAGCGCGACTGCCGAATGAAGTTTTGGCTGGTGGCCGTAGGCACGCTCATCTGCGCGTAGGTATTGCTAGTTCTCTTATGATTTTCTTTGATGATTTGCGTAAGTATCAAAAGTGATCTCATTTTTAATGAAGAACATACATTACAGGTGTTTGGAAAAACCCGTTCAAGAAAAAGTATGTAATGTAACTTGTGAATTTATCCAGGTTAGGTGTTAGTATTATGACAGTAATATTCAGGAGCTCGAGCTTAGGATGTGGAGGGAGACGTTTAGGGAACATAATCCTGAATATTTGTAGGCATTCGCTTTTAGAAAATGTTGGTATCGTCAACAATAAAAGTATATAAGTTATATGTGGATTTTGTCATATTTTAGTGACAGAAATTGCTACTAAGCCACGTGTGTCGCACACAGAGGCCTTCGCGTTCAAGTGTTTAGGTGTCAAGATTTGAGAACACCCGGCACAATTATGCGCATATGCAGCTAACACCCCATGACCATGCAATCTGATGTTATTAGAATTAAACATTTAATACTTCTTTTTATTGCTAGTGGGGTGGGACTAAGTCCCTTGTACTGCGGCCACTTCTGGCTTACTGTACCAGCCCCAGCTGATAGGTGAGGGTGATTGCGGAGCAATTGGTGGAATGACGATTGGCAAGGGAAACAGAAGTGCTGGAAGAAAACCTGACCCAGCGCCACTCTGTCCACCACAAATCCCACTTGACCAGACCCGGGCTCGAACCCGGGCCGCCGCGGTGGGAATCCAGCTACTAACCGCTTGAGCTATGCTGCGGTCTGCATTTAATACTTGGTCGCTGGCATTAAAAGAGGAACACAGACTGAGGGTGTTTGAGAGCAGGGTGTTGAGAATATTTGGACAGAAGAGAGATGAAGTGACAGGAGGCTGGACAAAACTGCACAATGAGGAGCTCCGTAACTTGTACTCTTCTCCAAGTGTAATTAGAATGAGCAAGTCAAGGAGTATGAGGTGGGCATGGCATGTAGCACTAATAGGAGAGAAGAGGAATGCATATAGGATATTGTTTGGAAAGGCAGAGGGAAACAGGCCATTAGGAAGACCAACAAGTAGGTGGGCGGGTAATATTAAAATGGATCTTAGAAGGATAGGATGGGATGGTATGGCCTAGATTGGTCTGGTCAGGCTAAGGACCAGTGGAGCGCTTTTTTGAACAAGGTAATGAACCTTCGGGTACCATAAAAATGCTGGGAAGTTCTTGAGTAGCTGCACAACTGACGACTTCTCAAGTAGGGCTCACCTCCGTCGAGTTAGTTATAGCGTGTTTGAGATTTGAGGTTCAGTCTTAATCGGTGATGTATGGGTATCGCTGTTTCGGAGAGACTGCCGCAATGGATGTTCACGGTAGAACCTGAGCATGATATAAGCATACAGGTAATTGCTGAAATGGCGATGGACAGGTGAGGACAGAAGTACTCGGAGAAAACCACGGATAGAAGGCTGTGATTTGCGCAGACTGTAAAGTGTAGACTTATGATTGTGGGCGTGAATAATGAATTTGTGAAAAAAGTTTGAAGGAAGTCCAAGTCTGTATAATCTGTATACTGACGTCACTAAATAACCAAATTGAAAATAAAACTTCAAGAAATTGGCCATCAATTAATTGTTACTATCCCAGCGTTTGACTTGAGGGACTGAAGAGAATGAAGAAGAACCTCAGGCTACCTGTCGGGACAAGAGCACAAGAGCTTCATGCCTTGGCATTGAATTCAGGACTACAATCTAGTACCATATATTGGAACTTACGTTGCGGAACAGCTTGTAGTGAAAATGGTTAAGGAATTCTGCCTTTTTTCACGACACTTCAGTTCATTTTTGAAATAGGCGTTTGAAACAGTGAAAGGAAGTTTATTTTTGTACAGCCTGTGATAATAGATGTGACGTAGCCAAAAATCTTTGTGACGTCACGTTTACGTCACGCGCTCGCTGGTACTGACGTCAAGAGCATCGACCCTGTGATGCGGGCTGCCTACCTTGCACAACGCACACTTCCAGTGGGGACGTCAGATTAATTCAGACCTAACCCGCTCTCTCACACCACCGCCGCCCCCCCCCCTCCACGACGGCGGCGGCGCAAAGCGTCCCCGTGGTATTCCACTTCAGCTGCTTGCAGTAGCCTTCTGCATTTTTGTCCTCGGTTCGTTCACTATCGCAGCAGTATTACGTATGGGGATTACAACGAGGTTTGTTTTCGTGTGAGGTAACCCATTCTTGGTTTCAGATAAATAAATGGCATTTGTAGATATTACGTGTCGTCCTTCTGTTACTGAGTAACCTGTGAAGATTTTCATTTGGTTCCTATGGCCGTATGCCTCCCCGTGACATTAGAGGTCCTCACAGCTCTGAGTATTAACACTGGTCTTCGCCAGCACAGTGATTGTTGGTTCCTAATTCGTCGAGATTTATGGTTATATCTACTGTCTGACGGCTCCCGAGAGCCTTCGGAAACCCTTTAAACACCGAATTTTAGGTAACATTAATAGGTTTTATTCTAATGGCAGCTTCGGATACGCGAGTAGCATCAAGTGCAGTACAGATTTTTGTTACGGCCGGCGCAAACTGGATTGTTGTATTTTACGACAAACTGCGACTGTACAGTTGACGTAAAGAAGCTCTGAGGATTTCAGATCGTCCCTTTTTTTTTACTGTACTATACTAACAGAGGTTCGTCATTTTTTCTTTATGTTTTGTCGTTCTTTGTGCAGAGCGACTGAGTCGGACATCAAAGGGAACACCGTGGCTGTATTGTAGCAACTCCACAGCGATATGGTTACTGGCAAGAACCAAGCGATTCACGTGTTTCTATCAACTCCCACAGTGTAATGAAAATCTCTCGTATAAGCAAATCCATTTAGCAGAGACTTTCTGCAAAAGCTAATCGTTGCTGGTCTAGTCATGAAGTTCTCAGAATTTTATGGAAACCAAATATGCCGCGAGGCCTTGCGACGAGCTGATCACTCGCATAAGGAGTCCTACCGTCTGTGTAAGATCTAGTAAACCAAAGTGAAACGGAGAGTTTCATGGAGGTAGGCCTAGGCCCAAATTGGGGCTGTAGTGCCACAGGAAAATATGCCGTATTCACAGAAAACATGACCATTATTTTTATTATTTTATTTATTTATTTATTTTTGCACAAAGCGAATTAAATGAGTACACAATGGGGAAGTTTTGTTGCCAGTCCTTGCGGATGTTTCGTTTTGAAAACGGCATTTGGGTTTGGAGGCTGAAACTAAAATTTATCCGGCGAGATTAACTTTGATTCATATGATTGCAACATTCCCAGCTCCAAGCTCAAATTGACTAATATCGATGTATGCACCGCGTTGAATTTTTGGGTTCCATCACAGGGAATTTCTTGCTGAGCCGAATGAGTGAGTTTTTAAGGAATATTCTGAAGATAACTCAGGAATATGTAAATCTTAGTGAGTATTCTTTTTGTAACAGCTTTTCGTCACACTTTTCTATCCAAATTTCTGTACGTAAGACGTTACGTTTCAACGCTTTTTGACTTCGAGATCCTAAAATTGTCTAATGAGATAAGGCCAAGTGCTTGTGTATGTTTGCAAACAGTTACGAATCGGAGCAGAAGATTGCCAGTGTTCGAAAAGCCTTGGTTTAAAATCTTAGCATCGAGACCGGGAATCCTGATTTGTGAGTTTCTTAGTGCTTTTCCTCCGTGCCTCCATGCGAATACCAGGATGGTACTTCTTGTTAGACCACGAGCGTGTTTCCTTATATAATATTCACTAATACAAGTGTCGTTAAACAAGCCAAAAGCAAGGGATAGTGTTTCCCTACGTTCTTGCCGGATTTTTGTTTCTCCATTTTTAGTTCTTTCTCGTTCTCAGTTTGAACACTTTCCCATGTTCTCGCTCTGTTATTCCCTTTCTTACCGCCTTGTCTTTCGTTCCTTATTCCCGTTATTCGTTCTTTCAGTTTTGCTTCTCTTGCACCCTTCTCTTTTTCTCCTGGTTATTCTATATTTATTTTCCCTTTTTTAGCTTATTTTTTCTATTAAGTCAATATTTCCTTTCCTTCCTACTTTCCCGACGGTCTACTATTCACCTTTTTCTGTCTCTGTTCATTTTCCCCCTTCTCCTGTCCCGTTTCACTGTCACTTTCTTACCCTCTCATTCTCTGTTTTATTCTTTAACGCTTTTCTGCCTTCTCTCTTAATCCTTCCTTGTTCTCCCACGTTCTTCTTTTCTTCTTTTGCTATCACTTTCCTTCCTTATTTTACTGTCACTTTCTCTCCTTCCTGTTTCTTCTTTCTCTGTGTCCCAATCTCCTTGCACCTGTTCAGCGGCACCGTAATAGCAGCTCTGTCCCCAGGGTCCTCTCACACGCCCACACGCACTACGCCGAATACCTGCATAATTGCGAGCCGTCGTGCTGTGTTATGAACAGGGTGGACTGGCCCCTGCCGAGTTCCGAGGCATGCCAAAGTAATCACAGCGGTTCAAGTTTTTCTGATTTGCTTCGGTAGCGCCCCTTTCGTACTGGCTGGCCGCACGGAAAAATGGAAGCAGTCTGCATTATGCTAGAACATTTTGCGGGTTTCTTGAGTAGCTGAACAACTGTTAGCTTCTGAACAATAATTCTACACTATGCAGTTAGTTACGACAACTGACGTACTGTGCAAATATTTGAGTGACAAGACTATCTGCAACCTCTTTCATTAAATCCATATCATCGGCAGTTTTATCATCTTTTAAATCCTGTCTTAAATAACCACAAGATTCTTCACCCCTTAAACTAAATAAATGTGTCAAATTTCTCCGCAAAATGCCTCGCAATCTCCGATCGTTGTGTTATCAATTTAAGTTAAAGCATTACAATCACCTTTGAGATAATAAGATTTATACAGTACCCATTGATATACGTGTATGAATGTATGTATCATCACTCTTATAAGTAAATGTAGCGCTAACGCTAATCACATACTGTACAAATCAGTACGGCACACACTGAGTCTTCCAGTTTTCTTTGTCTTCACCAGTTGTTGCCTGGTAAAGGATTCCAACAATGTCCTCATCTTCGGTTGCTGCCGGCTGCCCACAATCTCAGAACTACTGCTCACCAGGTCACTCACTGGCTATGCCCCCCCACCACTGGCTGTGTCCCCCCACCACCACCACCACTACTGCCTATGCACCCCCACCACTGGCTAATACTGAGTGCAAAATGACAGCAGACTGCCCTGGCTCAAAGTCAAAGTTAATTTTCGACTGGCGGTTTACCGTCTCTTTTGGTTCTGCTGTCTCATCTTTCGTCAGTCATGTCACAATTTAATTTAAAATTTAACGGCGAGATGAAAGCTCTGGAAGTGAACAATTTCGGATTACCATAACAACGAATTGTCGAGCGTTAGTACACCGCATGGACATGTTTTGTGTCTGTTCTGTGCGTTTTGATAACAATTTTATGTTTATATGTTAAGTGTCTCTCGTAAAAAATTTTGCACCGAATTAAGCGTTGAGATTTTATCGTAGTAGAGCTGAAGTAGATGAGAATGTTTCTACTTCTGCAGAAGTCGTGATTTGACCCACATTGGACCCGAAGTTATAGCATAATGAACTGCTTTCGCTCTGTTATATATCTGTAATATAATATGGTTGTAAGGCAACCTGCCACATACTATCTTTGTGCATTACAATTCCTATATGGACACAGCAGGAAATGAACTCGGGTCCATACAATAGAATGGATGGGCTGCGCAGCCACTGTTGTGCTGTCAGTCTACTTTGTCCGCCCCTTCTGACTGCTGATGATGGATGAGAAGGGAGGGCGGGAAAGTTAAAGGGAGTTTGGGGGTGAGAGAGAGTTGGAAACTACGATGGAGTTATGGGGGTGATATCTGTATAGAATGAAGCCTCTGTCCGGATATAACCACCCTGAATTGCAACCCTTACCTGAACAGTGGAGGGAGGAATTGACTGATACATTTTAACTCACCGTTACACACAGGTCGGCCTATGATGGGCATGAAAGTCAACATGCAGTGTCATTATCGCCGAGTTCAAGGCCGGGTGGGAATTCGCCGTATCTGAGACATGGCAGGATATCTGTGTGCCGTGACGTGCGGGGAGCAAAGTTGACAGAGAGGGCGCGTGAGCGCTAATAGGCACCAGTTTGATATGTATTTATCTGAATATAATGACCGTTCTACCTTCCTATGTGTCTTCCCTATCCTCCACTTCACTGTATGAACAATGAACCCTGTTCACACTTCACATACTCATTCCATCTCTTCCACGGTTTGCCTCAGTAACAGCGTATCGTTCTGATTATGTAATGAACAGAGACAAACTCAGAGGTCCTTGCAATCCGTAGCGTAGCTCCTGGTAGGTCTCCCCCGTCAGAGAGGCGAAGGGTGGTTCTGGGTTCAATTACAGGGTTTTCAGTATTCAGACTAGGTCCTGTACTTACTTACTTACTTACTTACTTACTTACTTACTTACTTACTTACTTACTCATGGAGCTGAGCCCTTCTGGAGGAGCCGCCAATTCTGCAGATACTCAAGAATTTCCCAGCATTTTATGGAACCCGAAGGTTCATTACCGTGTTCACAAGAGCCCTCCACTGGTCCCTATCCTGAACCAGAGCAATCCAATCCATACCATCCCATCCTATCTCTCTAAGGTCCATTTTAATATTGTCCACCCACCTACGCCTTGGTCTTCCCAGTGATATCTTTCCTTCTGGCTTTCCCACCAATATCCTATACGCATTCCTCATCTCCCCAATTCGTGCTACATGCCTTCCCCACCTCATCCTCCTTGACTTGATCATTCTAATTATACTTGGAGAAGAGTACAAGTTATGAAGCTCCTCATTATGCAGTTTTCTCCAACCTCCTGTCACTTCATCTCTCTTCGGTCCAAATATTCTCAACACCCTGTTCTCAAACACCCTCAGTCTATGTTCCTCTCTTAATGTCAGAAACCAAGTTTCACACCCATACAGAACCACAGGCAAAATTATAGTTCTGTATATTCTAAGAGGACTAGGCCCTGTAGAGTGCCAAAGTGTAGGAAGATTCAAGGTTGATGAATTGAAATGGATTCAGAAGGAATCGCATAGCCTAATCGATGTCCTATCCCGGAATTTGTGTGGGCATACTGAGGAAATTTATGAAACACTGAGTCAGGCCTGTCGGGGTCCCGGCCGAGATTGGAACCAAGCAGCTCCTGGATACGAGACTGTGTCAACCCGTAGGTGCAGATCCTCCATATTGTTGGTTGTGTGGGTAGGCTGGTAACCTCCCCAATTGAAGCATCTGGGTAGTCACACACTTCACGGAAGGGGATGTTTGGGATATTGTCACACAATGACTATATGTTACTACTGGTTACTTCTGCTGGTCTGCTATTGCATTTATTTACTTAACGACTTTCGGAGCTCAGATTATGTAAAGCAGAATGATAGGATCAGGCTCATTAGTGACTAATGCGGACTGAACAGAAGTCACGGAAGGGGCAAGATTTCTCTCGTCTTCACGTCGTCCAGACTGGTTCTGGCGCCCACCCGGTCTCCTGTCAAGTGGGTACCGGGGCACTTTACACGGGGATAAAGCGGCCGGGGCGCGAATCTTAATACTCACCTCCAAATTGTGCTGAGATGAAGATTATGCGGTTCTATATATCCACTCCCAAATACGTCTTCGTGACGTAGTGCTTAGCTAGGCATGCTCAGGAACAACTTCACCATTATGAAAGATCGTCCGTGTGGCCCCGTTTCCTTTTTATAATGCTCGGAATTTTCCTGCGGTGACTGAGGTGTGAACCCCGATCTCGCAAACTAGTGCTGTCCACTCGACTGAAACACTCGGTGGTTTGACGCGGTGGGAAAATGACGCATGGCGGAGTTGTTTCTGAATAGTCGGACAGAGAATGCAGTCTAGTTTCTGCACATGCACTGCCAAGTAGCGGAAACAAAATGCGCTATTCACTATAGCCTTGGCAACAC
The DNA here is from genome assembly GCF_002891405.2 of Cryptotermes secundus. NCBI lineage: Eukaryota > Metazoa > Arthropoda > Insecta > Blattodea > Kalotermitidae > Cryptotermes > Cryptotermes secundus. The sequence goes on from NW_019738363.1 coordinate 1,361,866, forward strand.
CGCCCAACGGACATTATGCATGCCATCAGTATCTTGTTTGAAGCACAGGTTTGGATGTTATGATGAACCCATTGCATTGCAAATGACTGAATTCAGCCAACAGCGGGCTTGTAACTATGACAACATGTCTGCGGGCGAACAAGGAACTAAACTCCGAGTCATTGTTAGGTGCTGTCACATCCATGTTAGCTGATTCAGTGATTAGATCAGCGATTTGTAACGCTGCAGAGAGTCAACAGTGGACATAGGAAGGACCATCACAGGAAAAATGTCCTCTGTAAGTGATTACTTTGCCGAAAATAATGCAGACGAAGAAAAGGTGTAGTTAAGATTGTGATCTTCTGGACCAAGTCATGTAGAATGTGAGATGCTTACCGAGGTTTCGGAGGAGTACACTGTGCCCTCTTCAGGATAGAAGCGCAAACAGAGCGTAGGAAGAAGTAGGTATAAGGAAGGGAGGGTTAGGAGCTCTGAGAGAGCCAATAGGAGTGAGGACAGTGCTGAAAGACCCTGTGCCGCTTTTTCCAGAGCAGGGAGATGGGACACACAATGGCTCTGAGAAACAAAACATTGGTCTAATGTGGTCAGGGACGATGTCGTAATGAAACAGTGACCCTTAAGGGACTTTTCCAAGGGCATAGTGAATGAATGAGAAAAAACACTAGCAGCGGATGAAGGCAGAAAGAAATGTTCCATGCTGTGCATACTCTCCCACCCTGAAGATGGAGGCGATACATTCAAACGAAATGGTGTCAGATACCAGATTACGGTCACCGCTGTGATAACCTCGGATGTCACGATTTAATGATTTTACCAAAGGCGTCTGTCTTCATTTTCATTTCATGCTGTAATGACAGCCGCGTTACGATTTGTATAATTTTCTAAACATTCGGTGCTCTGAATACATTTGTATGCACTTGAATGGCGTTTGATTGTAGTATAATACTTCATGCGTTCTCTTATTTTAACCATTCTCAAGTACTGCCAGTCTTCGTTACGGAATGTTATCCAGGAGGACTTGGAATGGTGAAATATCTTACCGATCGAAGGGGTGGTGCAAAATGAAAATTACAAAGCGAAATAGAAGAACACTACTAGCATATTGTTTTATGAAGGGGGGATATATTCCTCGAGAGTCTTTCCTTAAGGGAAAATTAATTAAATAAAAACGAATTTTCCTTTAATTTGGAGGAAATAATTAGACATACGATGGTACAGCAAAGGAGTGTATGTATATATATATATATATACATCAAACACATGCGTGCTCATATACTTGTATATAATATAATGGTTGCTGTATTTCAGCTGTAATTAATTGAAAGTAAAAGTAGTTAAGGTGTATATGCGGCATGAAGCGAAAAGGTAAAACGGGAAAATAATAGAAAAATAAAATGTAACCCTGACTGCGTGATGTGGGAGGCAAGGCAGATTGTGGTAACACTGCGCATTTCAAGTATTTGAAATTTTATACCGAAGCGGACCACTGAATTCTATTCATGATTTTGAATGTAGAGCCGGAGAGCTCGGTCGGTATAGCGATTACGCTACGGGATGGATGGCCAATGAATCGTGGCTCGATTCCCGATAGGGGTTAGAGATTTTCTCTCTTCACAGCTAGAAAGTCGGCTGTACAGCCAACCCGACTTCTATACAGTGTGTACCGGGGGAGATGTTCCCAGGGAATGAAGCTGCCGGCAGCGAAGTTAACCACTTCTTCAACTAATGCCGAGGCTAAGAATGGCGGAGGTATACCTCCACTTTGCCATACTTCTTCGTGCTGTGTTAATTAAGAAAAGGGACAGTCTCACCTTTGATCTGTATAATTATGGACTTACACTCTTGCCACCCTCAACATATACACTGAAACATTTTAATGAAATTAGGCGTGAACATCTTTTTTATTTTTTTTATTGCTAGTGGGGTGGTACTAAGTAAGTCCCTTGTACTGCGGCCACTTCTGGCCTCTTGTACCAGCCCCATGTGATAGGTGAGGGTGATTGTGGAGCAATTGGTGGAATGAAGATTGGCAGGGGAAACCGAAGTACTCGGAGAAAACCTGCCCCAGCGCCACTTTATCCACCACAAATCCCACGTGACCTGACCAAAGCTCGAAGCGGTGGGAAACCAATGACTAACCGCGCCCGAGCATTTCTCTTCTTGTTTTTTAATTGGCTTAGTGGGGGGGTGGAGTCCAACTGGGTCCACTCGGCACGGCGGCCACTGATTGGCCTATTGTAGCCTGCCCCGGGTGATTATGATGATGGAGAATTTGGCGGAATGAAGCTTGGGAAGGGAAACCGAAAACCTTCCCCAGCGCCACTTTATCCACCACAAATCCCACATGACCTGACCAAAGCTCGAAGCGGTGGGAAGCCTGCAAGTAACAGCGCCCGAGCATCTCTCTTACTTATCCTAGAGGATGTCCAGTTGCTATACACCGAAACAAAGGCCAAAATAAAACAAAACAAGCGCTTGGGTATCGCTTGAACTGTACAGCCGTCCGTTCCGGAAGTGAAGTACATCGCCGTGAATTGAAGTGGCTGTCGCACTGAGCGAGACATCATTGCACCAATTGCGTGAATGGCCGGTTCTTTGAGCCCATTGTGCTGTTACAAAGCCTAACACCGCCGGTTTAAAACGGTATCTGTGTCACTTGCTTCCAGAAACAAACACTGCAACGTAGCGTCCTCGAAGCGCACCTGACAGTGGTCGTGTCAGCTGCTGCTATCTCGTGATGGCATTGGGAGTCTCGCCGGAAGCGGCAAGGCGTCTTACACCACTTGTTCTCTCTGCTTATTGCAAAAGTGATGTAAGCTGTGTTATAGATAGATTTGTAAGTGAATTTACATGCGATCAGCTCGTTACGGCGTATTGTGACATGACTTCTGACACAAGTCGTCAAGATTTAGTGACCAGATGCGAGGTTTAGATTGGCGATTGGATTTAGTAAACTCTTAAAACTCGTTAACAACAAGTAACTGTAGCGCTCTCGCTAATTCACACACTCTGCAGTTCACTGTGGCACATATCAACTCTTCTTAGTTCGTTTTCATTAGTGATTGCCTGGTAACTTTTCCCAGGACTCTAAGTTCCACGGCTTCTATCTCAAGCCGGTAATTCAGGTACTCGACCTCACTACAGCCCACAAAGTCTTCTCAGTTCGTCTTTACTAGCCGTTGCTCGGTTACGGTTACAACAATGTAGATTCCTCAGCTTCTGTGCTCACTGTATGCTCCAACCTACAGAGTAGCAACTGATTACAACAGCCAGAGTTATTTTTCGACTTGAGATTTATTGCTAATTAGTTAATCTTGGCGCCAAGCCACTTGAAGCTCACAACCAGAGGGGGTTTTATTTTTTTTTCAACTGAACCCTTGCGGTCACAGTCCATTTTTAGCGTCCTCTCTGACGATATTATAGCTCATGTCTCTAAGAATATGCTTGACCTTGTGTACATATCGCACATACGGCATGTTATTCAGAATTCTTCCTTTTGCGCTACACACAAATCCTCTTCTCAACGCTCCAATTAGGTCTTCCTATACGTACAGACCCTGCGCAGACCCAACAGGGAACACAGATTCCAACAATTCCTCAACTGTTGCTTGCGTAATCGTTACCACAGTCACGTGGGCTGGTTGCCGTGGAAGCGTGTTTACAGAGCCATTGTCTAGCAAAAGACGTCCCTTCTGGCTCCACAATTTGAGCCCTCATGTAACATCCTCTCTGATGAGAAGATGTATTTGCCTCTTATGAATACGCTTGGCCTTTCGTGAAGGGTATATTTCGCAGATATAACATGTTATTAAAATTTCTTCCTTTTTCACTACACACAAATCCTCTGTCAGTACAGGCAGATCATGCCTGATTTACATATCCACGAATCCCACATGACCTCACGTGGGTTCGAACCCTGGCCACCGCGATGGGACGCCTTCGGCTACCCGCCTGAGGTATGACACGGCGCTTCAGTAGCAGTGTAATTACCCCTATCGAACCGCTTCGGTCAGTCACCGAAAATCACTTCAGATGCGAATGTTTAAAGTAGGATGTACTGAGTATGTCATGCATTAAAATGTGCTCCTTAGGAAGCTTGATCAAACCCTCAGTGCTGTACAAACTTTGCAGAGTGACGAGTTATTCTGCTAAACCAAACAGTACAGAATGAAGCTATTCCTCAGGATTAATGTCAGGAGATAATCACTTTACTGCGCTGCATAAGGAAAGGGGTTATGTTACGTCAAGTAGACGCGAATTGTCTTCATATTCTTCACGCAACACAGATTCATACATTCTATGCACTTGGTAGTACCTTTCAGTTTCAACATTATGTTACACAGGAAATTGTTTAGTCGGTGTGCATTAATTTTATAGATTGTTACGTTTCCAAAGAACCCCGTTATTTCCTTTTTTACTGATAACTACATTTCAATATGTTCGTCCTCTGATTTCGTACTTCATACATTTTAACAGTTTTAATTAGTGATCATGTAGTAAATTCGGTTATCTACATATCATGGTCATAGAAAACTTTTTTCTTTAAATAACTTGGCCGGATATGTCCATGTGATTCCTGATAGAGCACGTATCTACATTTCATGGTCATAGAAAACGTTTTTCTTTAAATAACTTGGCCGGACATGTCCATGTGATTCCTGATAGAGCACGTATCTACATATCATGGTCATAGAAAACTTTTTTCTTTAAATAACTTGGCCGGACATGTCCATGTGATTCCTGATAGAGCACTTATCGTTCAAAACTATTGGTTTCGTACCATTTGTTCTGAGAATTATTTTATATCAAAAAATGATCCAACCAAATATCGGGATGTTAGTTGAAGAACGTTGTCAGTTATCAGCGTTCTTATTGAAGTTAATTTTAATGAAGGAACTCACTTGGTCACTTATCCTCCGTCTTATTGATGAACCTTAATTTTAAGGACCTATCTACTCACTTACCATCTTCCTGATTGAAGATTCTTTTATTTTAGGAATCGATCCTGTCACTTCTCAAAATCGGTGTTGAAGGTTGCTTTATTTTAAGAACTCATACATTCACTTAAGACAAACCACACATTTACTACAATCTTTTTTAAGGCCTTCTTTCTAAGAAGTTGGCCAGTCACGCACATGTCAAACGTAGGAAAGAAGGAGGAACTGACTCAACTCAAGTTTTGTGTATTATAAATATGTATCAGTTAATGAACGCAGTATTTCCCAGGGAAGTTATCTTGTTATGTTAATATATACAGGCGCAGCTAATTGGATCGCAATCTCTGCTCTTAATGAACTCTTGTGGATGAAGCGACTTTTACGAGGGTGGGATGAGAGGGCAAAGTTTCTTAACCATATTCTTCCGTATGATTAAGGAGAGCCATTAGGTCCCTCTCGAAAATGAATGTTTTCTTCTTGTGTTTATTTCTAACTGCCGAATACAATCTAATCATGCTAATGGCAATGTATGAAACTTTTCAGAAGAAACTTAAATTCTGCTTCCAAATTATTCTTCCATACTTCTGTTGGAAGTTTTTAATAGAAAGTGACCCATTTTCGTAAGATTTTAGTGATGAGCACATTCCTGGCATTCTGCACATAACGTAACCGTATCTTGTTCGTGATGAGCACTGGTTCATATTGCTCTTCCTCTACTTCACCCTTCCCCTCCATGAATTATTATCAACTTTTAATGTAACCCAGTAAAACAAAGTAAACTTTAATGTCCCCTGCTGCCCTTAACATAAGAAAACAGTTTTAACCTTTTGACTCAAGGATTTAATGTTAATAATATTTAAAAACTGGTTCGTACCTCAGCGAAAAAACCCAGCATCTCCATTAGAAATAAAAATCCGTTAATGCTGCTCAGAGAAGGACATTTGTGTTCCTTTGGCGAATCATACGAGCCATAAATGCACTCTGTGTGGAGAATCCTGGGTCTTCTAGTAACGCCTTAAAGCAGTTGAGGCGCATAATTTCGACGGTTTTCTAAACGGTTGAAGCACCGGTGTGGTGGATATTCTTTAATTTTCCCTCTACACAAAGGCAGACTCCATATCGGAGAGCTTTAAACGGGCTGTGTCTTCTTTAGCACTTAAAGAGACAGTGTTCTTCTGCGCTCTCAATATTTGGCTAGTGTTTGAAATAAAATTTTGTGTGTTTGAGGTTCTCACAGCGGTGGTTAAGAACGGCCTATAGTTCGTTGAAACTCAACCAACATTTTGAAGAGTCCTGTGCATATGTCTTGCTTGTAGCATGTGTAAAATGCCGCCCACCCCATTTTATTCGCTCTTCAATTCATCTACACGATGTTAATACTAACTGAAAAGCAAGTATTCTGTAAAAACTCTCGTTATGTATTTTTCTCGAGTACTAATAACTTTTGATGGTACTGTTATCTCTGGAGTAGCACAGGAAGTTGAAACACCAGCTGACGAAAAAAAAATAGAATTAAACGTTGGAATATATTGGTATGTATACTCTCATTAAAAAAACGACATACACGAAACATGGCCGCCAGCTTCAATTCACAATTACTGTTATTAACAAATGACAACATGAAAGAGATATTTCGCTATTGCATATGTCACATGTTTCTCGCTGTGTTCGAGTACTAACTGCAGGTATTTCACTGCGTCGGCTGTCTTTGATGTTGTATTGGAAGTGTTGGCAATATCGGATTTCCACTGTACTAGTCTAGTAGTCTAGTAGAGTCGACCGATGGTGTTCGAAAACAGGGCGCAGAGGGGAATATTTGTATCTAAGAGGGAGGACGTTAAAGGAGGCCGGAGGAAAATAAGTGATTTAGAGCCTCAGTTTTACTCCCTTTACTTGCTTGCTTACTTAATGATGGAGCTGAGCCCTTCTTTAGGAGCCGCCAATTCTGCAGCTACTCAAGAAATTCCCAGCATTTTATGGAACCCGAAGGGTCATTACCATCTTCACAAGAGCCTTCCACTGGTCCCTATCCTGAGCCAGATCAATCCAATTCATAACATCCCATCCTATCTCTCGAAGATCCATTTTAATATTGTCCACCCACCTACGCCTTGGTCTTCCCAGTGGTCTCTTTCCTTCTGGCGTTTCCACCAATATCCTATATGAATTTCTCTTCTCCCCCATTCGTGCTACATGCCCTGCCCACCTCATCCTCCTTGACGTGATCATTCTAATTATACTATTAGAAGAGTACAAGTTATCAAGCTTCTCATTATGCAGTTTTCTCCAACCTCCTGTCACTTTATCTCTCTTCGGTCCAAATATTCTCCTCACACCCTGTTCTGAAAGACCCTCAGTCTGTGTTCCTCCCTTAATGTCACAGACCAAGTTTCACACCCGTACAGAAACACGTTCAAATTATAGTTTTTATATTCTCATATGAATTATATTGTCACGTGTATTCGTGACTGGTAGACGGGTTTGGATTGATGAGTCGGTGTCCATGTTCATAACGCACCATTGACTTCTAATGTAGCCTCGGCACGGACGGCATAGAAAACACCTCTTCCAACAGTTCTTACATTGTTGCATCACGTATCTATCGCAGGGATCGCGTAAAGCAACACCTCTTCCCAGTTACATCATTGTTGCATGTTATGAACCTGTTGCCTAGCAACGGGCGTGCTTGCATAGCCGTTCCCTAGCAACGGCTTTCTCTTCTGGCTTCGCATTTCTTGCCTTGATCAAATGTGTCACAATATGATCTAGATTTTCTTGAATGAAAGTAACTTTACAACCTCAAGCAAACTGATGACAATTTTTTATCGTTTCATAAATATCATACCATGAAGACCTACTGAGAGAAGGAAGCAGAGATCCCAGTGTGCTCTTGTATCCTTGGCGCTACGAAACGGGGTACTGATTTCACGCTCCGGCCACTTTACCTCCCCTGTAAAAGACCGCGTTCTTGTAGGGCAGAATTTGAGAGAACAGAATGATCGCTGTGGCAAATGTAGAAATCCTTGACTATGCCGCGAATCAAAGCCGGTTACCCAACGTGTAGTTTGTCACTGCACACACGGAGATCATGCCTTCTCGTTCCATTAACAAAACTCTTTAAAAACGAGGCGTTATTCCTCAAGCATCCGGGCCTCTCACACCTGTGGACAATCCCGCACCCTGGTGTCGTGTCGCTAAACCACACCTTAATTACTTAATTAGCAAACGCCACTCTCCATACGCAACCAGCATTGCAGCGCACTACCGCCCCTATGCGTTGCTATGGAAAACAGTTGACAGTAACTACAGGAGCAAAATGAATGCGGTTATTTGGAATATTTAATTAGGATTCTACCATATCTCTCTCTGAACTGATGTATGTAATTGCTTGTGCTCATACATAACAGTTGTTGTTATGTCTAATTTAACGTAAATCAGTGGTGGACTACAAGAACTTTGAAGCTATGATAAGACACAATTTTTTAACGATTTTCCGTACTTATTTTTCCATTCAATTATAAAATTATATTCTAAGATGCTGGTATTGCAGACCTGAAAATACGCGATTTTTGTTATATGCAGTGTGTGAAATGAAATGGTAATGGGGCTGCTTTGTCTGTTTGTTCGCAATTTATATCTGCAAAATATATAACGGATTTTAATTAAGTTTCCAATGGGTACTTTGATGAAGTTGGATTCACCGATACACACCGCGTCGATAGGGCGGAGCTCCACCTTTCCGACACCTCCAAAATGAATGTGACACACCAACCTACAGCATAGCACGTTGCGCCATATCACCCCCACTGCAATAACTATTACTTTTATATATATATGAACACCGCTGTGGTCTAGTCAAAGTTCCTGGCTACGGTTCCAGAGGTCTGGGTTCGATTCCCGGCTCTACCAGATTTTCTCGGTAGTAGTGTGTCCGGAAAGGGGCCCATTCAGCCTCGTGAGAATAATTGAGGAGCTATTTATTGAACTTAAAATGTGCTTATCAGTTAAGTATAACTTTTACTTTATATGGATCAAATAGAAATATCCGTTTTTCCTAAAACTGTGTATTACGCCTGATGACATTTGCTGCGTGGTCCTAGACGCGTACTGTGATCGTGGGATCGAATCCCACTGGGGCATTGATGTAATATCTGCATTTATCATGTGATTCCCTTGTTCTGCGTCGACAGAGGCTTTGCGAGGGATCGATCCATTGAAGCCTCTCAATTATCTCTGAGAATTATAATTTCAGAAGTTAGCTATGAACTGGAATAGATCAGATAGCATAACGTGTGGGAACTAAAGAGGAATACTGCCGATCTCGGTGGCCCTTCGGTCTGAGGCATGAATGATCTTCGCCATACCGAAAACTGGGGTCTCGGGTTCGAATCCCTCTCGAGGTATCAGTGTTTGTTTTGTTTATTCTGTGTTTGTGCTGTTCTGTATGTAGATAGCGGCCTGATGACGAGCAGATCCCCCGTCCAAGGTGTCATACCGACTGTGTATAGGATTACGAAATAAAAAAAAAAAGGCGAGGGCCCAACAAAGGTCTGTAGAGCCAGTGANATCGAAGTGTAGCTGAAGTTTTTCTCCCACTGCCTGTGTTGTTACCGCGAAACTACTAGGGGACTCTCCTAAATGTTGTGAAATGTACTCCGAATTTTTGCCCATTTGTACGGTAACCACAGCTGTTAACGCTATGTGCAAGTAATGTTGTGGAGTTTTCGAATGCGATTCGAGTCCTCGCTGAAAATATCTCTATTTGTACTGCATGAGTGGAGATTAATTTCCTAATCTGAGCGTTACTTTCCCTTCTAGTTTCTTGTTACGCTGTATTGTACTGTTGACAATAAAAGCAACAATATACGGGATGAAAAACAATTATTTCTGCGTGCGCATCGCATTTCATAACAGTCAGTGCATTATTCACAACACACACACTGTCGGGATATGAATACCTGAGTATATGATCATATGTGACGAGGGCGTGGCCCCTCTGGGGGTTGCGGGGGTGTATTCAGTAAATTGTAATTACTGGACTTCATCATGTATTCTAATATACATTTAGCACATTAATGATGTGGGTGGCTGACATGTTTTATTCATTGGTAGTTTAGGGATAAAGAATTCATTTCCTTAAATACCAGGAAACAGATAAGGGAAATTTGTTTTTCAGATTGGCATTGCTTGTAGATTCCACCGTTTCATATTTCATAGTTTCATAGTTTTGGATATTTGATGTTTCCCGAAAAATGTCAAAGAGAGGCGCATTTAGATATCTGGGCGTGGATATGAGAATAATTACAAAATAAGCCTTAAACAGAGAGAACATGCGAATGAAAATGTGTGGAATGGATTGAACTGGCTCAAAATAAATGTAAATGGCTGAGCTTGTGAGCGGAATTCTGAATGTTGCGATTTCGTGAAAGCAACGAGTTCTTTTATGAGACGTGAGGTATCCCGGGCGGTGATATGTAAAGCGACAGAAAATCGGCAGTTGTTCCCTTTGCATGGCAGACACATGTCGCCCATGCTTACACCCCTCCTTTTATTTGCCTTATCAGATATTCTGATTTTGAAGGTTTCGCGAAGTCAGGTTTGAAAATTTGGTCTGGCAGAATGTCACGCCATTTAGTTTGGTAAGTATTTAGCAACGTTACTGAGGAATCTGCTTCCTCAATCTTAATTCCCTACTCTGAAGATGGAGGCGGCAAGTTCCTCCGAAACTTTTATAAATATATATACAGAACCGCACGGCATTACATCATAGAAGAAGACAATGTTTATGTTTATCGCCGTGAAAATTTTAAATTTCGCAATTGGGAAGCTGTTGAATTTTCTAGGAACAGTTTTATGAATTAATTTAATATACTTTCACTTTGATAAGAAACAATTAATTTGTAGTAGTAAGGTACAGAATGTACAGAATAGCTCACCGTTTCTATACATATGCACAGTTGATAACGTGGCACGTTGATCGAACCATCGAAGTTCCGATCTCTGCTACTGGATGGCAGCACACGCATTGTACACACCTTTACTCACATTGGGAACTTAGTGCTTATTAGAAAGTGCAGTCGATATTCGCATACAGTTGACAACGGATCATTGTCTCGCTCTGTCCTACTCGTTGCAGGAACAGGAAACTGTTATTACTCCGAAGGGTCGAGATCATGTAAGTCTTGACAGCAATCCCCCAGTACCATTTATTGGCCGAGTCCCCACTCAAGAAGTATCCATTCACATTCTTCCGAAACGTCGGTCGATGTTCGGGGGGAATGTATGGTGTTGTATCCCTGAAGAAAGAACCCTTCATAACCACCGCTGTGAAAGCCCCAAGTCCTGCAGTAAACTCGTTGTTTCGTATGCTGATCACAGTGAACATCATTGGCTTCTTGATCTTTGTAACAGACATACACCATGTTCTATGTGAGATTTTTTAACTTGTTGTTTAGACGAATGTTAGTATTCAGAGGGTTTCAGTACTACTTATTCATTTCTTCGGAATATTTCCCTATGTTGAATTTTAACTCCATACTTTAAATTCCTGAATTCTTGAAAGCAACTCTGTGGAATGTTTTCACTTACGAGAAATGTACGTCACAAACTTCTCTCTTCCCGTAGATGCAAGATAATCAGAACAGATGAGGCCGTACAATGAGGGAAATTTGTTCCATTGCTAGAGAGAAATTTATTTTTCCTTGCGCTGTGACACTTGTCAACCGTAATGAAATCCCCTCAGCCAAGTAATGGCGGCAGTCTGTATAAACAGGGCATTATCAGCCGCGAGCAAGGGACAGGAATAACGAAAACGTAATTTAGTGCTCGCGCCGAACCTTCTCAGTGTAAGAGTGAGTCAGCGAGGCATATCTGAACGCAGTCCGAGCACGACGTTCTCCTAAGCATAGCAACTATCTCAGTAGCTTCACTGCTTGAGGGCCACTTTGAGTTAATCTGGAGCAACAGACGTCATTATCGTACTTATATCATGTCGAAAACAGTACCATAAAGAAAGACAAAAACCAGAGAGAAGTAGAACTCAATTGGCCAGTTCTAGTCGCTTATTTAACGACACTGGCAGCGTCGAAATTATGTAGCATCTGATGATTAATGAACGTGGAGCATTTCTTTTATTGCGAATTGGCAGGGGGCACAGCACTAATCCGAGAAAACCCTCGCCACTGGCTCTATGTCCGCAACAAATCCCACGTGAACTTACCCGAGACCGAACCCAGACCACCGCCTTGGGAAGCCGGGGACTGACTGCCCGAGCTTCGTCACTTTAATTGGTAATAAGAAACTAAATTTATCACGTATAATGCCATTTGTGACGACAAAATTACCAACTGCAATGTGAACGTTATATTTTACAAAAAAGGTAGTAAAGAAAGTTAAAGTTATCCCTGTAACATGTCGTGAAGTCCCATGGGGTGGTCAGATGTGGAGGTTCCGACATTTTATCTAGACAGTCGGCTCACAGATGGCGGTGAGGTTGTCAGCCTTACACGTCCGCCGCGCTTTACCCCCCAGGAAGATTCCTGGTACTCATTTCTGTTAGAGGCTGAGTCGACCCTAAGGCCATAGTGCGTCTGTGAAAGATTAGGTAAACTGAAAAAGATCCACCTCATCGGGACTGGAACCCCGGGACCTTCCGGCTTGTAGCATAGTGTCTCAATCAACTACGCTACCCCGTGCCCCCCCCCCCCCCCTNCCCCCGTTATATCTTTAAATAATCCTACGATTTCATTAAAACGAATTGGAAGGGATGTCGAAGTAAGCGATAGTCACTTACTTTGAGGTACTATTGTAACAGTTGGCAGAGGGACTGAGGAAGAACACTAAACACACCAGATAAAACAGCCACTGTTCAGGTCGACATTCGAAACGATTCCCTCTCGTATACAAAGTCAGAATCTGTGTCCAGTGAATTAACTTTCAAGATAATAAACACTTTAATATAGACAACAAATTGATGAGCGGATCAGGGGTTTTGTCAGTTTTGGGGTCAGGAGTGTATTGTGCAAATGCAAATTGTATGGGGTCCCCAGTAGAGTTTTCCCATGTTCGTTAGTTGTAGAGTCTGGCAAATACCTCTCTTCACAGTGATAGAGGATGTCTATTTCTATGGAAACGATGCCATAGCATGGTGTTAGCTTCCACCCTATGAACAAAACACTAGACCATTAAAATTTTCGAGTGGCGTGCCTATTATTGTTCCTGGCCGAGGGAAATTAATTTGGCCTTTTCATACTACTTGTTCATTCCTGAACAAAGCTGGCGGATAATTGGATTTCATCGTACATCAAATCATAAACTGCTGTTGTACCAGACACGCGTGTGTTCGAAACAGCTGATGCCGCAGTGCTTGATTCATTCTTGGGTTTTAACGATGCCTTTTCAACTGCATTGTTTTTGGAAATATCGTAGAGAGTGAACCTTTTCTGTCTATCTGTATATACAGAGGTGGAACGCGCACTGTCCTGTCACTCTTCATATTACAGTCAGAATTGTTAGTAGTTACGAACATGGAGAAGATGGCAGGTATGGAATCGATACTGAAGTGCCCACCTTTGCAAATGAAAGCTTATCTAGATAGCAGCACCGTTTAGAGCATAATATTTTCGTGACTAATTTAGTATCGTTGTGACTGTCTTCTTGAAATTTTCATGTTATTGAGGTTAGGTACAACAGGCGTTCTTTACACCGCTGCTTCGGTCATTCCCCAAAGTACAACTACTTATATTTTCTGTCGTACAAATTTCTATTAAATATTTTTTTCATTGCTAGTGGTGTGGGACTAAGTCCCTTGTACTGCTGCCACTTCTGGCCTATTGTACCAGCCCCAGATGAGGGTGATTGTGGAGCATTTGGTGGAATGTTGCAGGGATAACCGAAGTACTCGGAGAAAACCTGCCTCAGCGTCACTTTGTCCACCAAAAATCCCACTTGACGAGACCCGGGATCGAACCCGGGCCGCCGCGGTGGGAATTAAATATTTTAACACGAACTGGGGAGAAGAGGAATGCATATAGGATATTGGTAGGAAAGCCAGAAGGAAAGAGACCACTGGGAAGCAAGGCGTAGGTGGGTGAACAATATTAAAATGGATCTTAGAGAGATAAGATGGGATGGGATGGATTGGGTTGATCTGGCTCAGGATCGGGACCAGTGGAGGACTCTTGTGAACACGGTAATGAACTCTCAGGTTCCATAAAATGCTGGGAAGCTCTTGAGTAGCTGCAGAATTGGCGGCTCCTCAAGAAGGGCTCAGCTCCATCAGTAAGTAAGTAACGTATAAGATTATATTGCAACGTTCCTTGCTCTCTTTTGAAGGCACAGGCTGTAAAACCCACAGCCCGCTATGAATTGGCTAACGTTTCTGGTTCCTCCGTCCTCAGGATTATTTTGTTCAAACAGCAGAATTTAATGGGTATCCCCTTTAACCTGCTCTGCCTCAGATGGTCGAAAATCCCATCTTCCGATCTTCATTACATGAATTCCCTGTCACTTCCAACCGCGATATTTGAGCAACAAAGTCGTCATTGCTTACAGAATCGTCAGACAAGCTCAGTATAAATCATATAATATTGCTTCTTGGCGCGATAAACAAGAAGAAAGCAAAAACTCTGATTTCTGTGATGGATGGATCCCGATCGAGTTGATTTCTTAACGGGCCTTACCAGACAGAGTTCCATTAGGAGGCGAGCGAAGCTCTGTTGACATCGGAGTGCGCTGAAAGAAGCGAAACAAAGGAGAAAGAGCGGCAAATTGATAAAAATGGTTGCGCACAGACTCGCTTCCGGCTGATGGTGTTTTATTTTTCCTTTATACTCTCAACACATATGCGGAAACAGTGTTTAATATTTGTGATTCCGTGTTTGTTGTTCTGACTGACCGTAAAAGGAGAGGATTCTGTCGATCTTATTACGTAATATCTTTTGCGCTTTGAAATGTAAAATCTTTCCATGTGCTTTTCTCGCTTTACAGGAAAAGAATCTGCAGTCTTCAGATTTATCCTTGTCGTTATGCAATTTCAGGTTACCGAATGACGACATTGCACGGATTCGAGTCGTGCAGTGAAACAGACTTTCGTTCCATGATATCGTCTTCATGCTGTAAGCACTTATAGTAATGGAGAACAGAGAATCCCAGTGCGTGTGCAGCGGTGAACTGGAAAGTGCCTATATCAGGGATAGCGCTGTATTGCATGTATTTAAGTGTGGTTAAGAGAGTGAGTGTGTAACCTAACTGCTAATAAATGCAATCGTCCGAACTAGAACCCGTCGTTTCGTCACGCGTACCACTTGAGAATGTTTTGGTGTCGGTGTATGGAGTGAAGTATGCCGTATAAAGGAGACGATTTGCGACTGACTATATGTGCTTTTTTTTTTTCATGGGAAATGACGTTAAAATGTCGACTTCGGCGTATCAATCGATAACACAGAGGACTGGAAAGGAATACGGAAGAAAACAGGGGAAGCGGATATTTCCTTGTTATGTCACGATATTACAGTGAGAATGTTTTGTGGGGACATGTGCCAGTTGAAACCTGACTTTGATTTACAGTTGGTAGTAACTTAAAATCACCGTCTATGACAATGAAGTTAAGAAATGAGAGTTGTATTCACGATCAATTAAGAGAAGGGCATAGTCGAGAAACACTCGTAATTTCCACAAGCGTTTCAGACCCCTTTTGCTCTCTAGAAACGTAAAGATCACTCACTCACTCATGGAGCTGAGCCCTTCTTGAGAAGCTGCCAATTGTGCAACTTCTCAAGAACTTCCCAGTATTTTATGGAACCCGAAGATTCATTACCGTGTTCACAAGAGCCCTCCAGCGGTCCCTCTCCTGAGCCAGATCAATCCAATCCATACCATCCCATCCTATCTCTAGAAACGTGAAGAATAAATAAAAATGTAATTTTGCTTGTGAATTTTTCTGGGTGCAGAACTTGGTCTCTGACATTAAGGGAGGCAATCAGGAGATTCAATGGCCGAATGTCATTAGAATTCTCAAAGCAAGTAGGACGAGGTGGGTAGAGCAGGAACCGCGCATGAGGGATGTGGCTGTGTACGCACGTAAATTCTCATCGACACTTTCGGGTACTTTTTGCTTTAACTCGGCGGAGGATACAAAAGGCCAAAGGCAAAAGAACTTACCACAACTGAATGTCCTTGGAAGCGGAAATGTCGAAATGTTTACTGACCTCTGCAAGAATGCTTGTCTTCATGCCGGCAAGAGTAACGAAATGCGGCAGAAAATATTCAGTGGTCACGATCAAGAAGAGAACTGAAATTATAGAACACGCCCTGAGGATTGTTCCGCAGGATCTCATTACGGATTTCATTGTCACGTCACTTCCGAGAGAGCGCTAGTGAAACCTGCTGTCTAATTAGCAAAAGCCCCGCGATTCATAGCCAGTTCAGGTAGACAATTAGGAGAACTCATAAAGACGCGAGGTACGGAATCCAGATACATGATACAGGGGCTGTCGTAATTCTCTTCGCGAACCAAACAAAGCATTTCAGAAGCAGTTACCGTTATTATTATTATTATTATTATTATTATTATTATTATTATTATTATTATTACTCAAGTTTATTTTGGTTTGCAGTTGTTCCCTTCCGGAAATTGCTGGTCTCCGAGTTCCTGCTCGGTGTAGCACAGACTTTGCATTGTTCACTGTTTCATCCTCATGTAAAAATTGTCCTTCTGCTGGATGTGCAGCAGCTGCTAATGTTGTTTCCAGGGATGTTGCCGTATTCGGAGCCAGGAAGGTTCTCCTCATTCGTTTTTTATAATATGCTTATATTATTATTATTATTTCGAAGTTGAGTTAGCACACAAATAAGTAAGAATTGATGTAGTTATTGTTATTAGTATTAACTTCTATGTATGCATGTACGTGTATTGTCCTTTCTCGCCACGAAATGGCACAACCATTGGAAATGTACTTATTTTATTTTCCTCTCCTGTTAATGCTAAATTTAATTTTTATTGGAATTATTATTAACTTATTGCTATCATAAAGACTGTCATATTTTCTATTTTGTTCTTTAATTAATTTTGTGTATTTCTATCTACTCGTGCTGACTTTGTAATTGGCCTCTGCACCGTTAAGTTTGCACTTAAAAAATAGGAATTGAATTGTATTATTGTCATTGTTATTACATCAGAGATTTGGGTTTGCTCAGTCTGTGCCCCGCAAGTAAAAAGAATTGTCCCTTCCGCAGACGCACTGCAGCTGCTGATGTTGTCTTCTTCATCATATTCTGTAATGTCCCTTGCGCCATACCAAAACACTAATTGCATGCAGCAGTTATTTCACATATTTCTATTTTAAATCTAACTAATTCTCTAGCCACCCTTTTTCTCATTACATGTTTCGGCCGTATAAGTCCATCTTCAGGTGTCTTCTATGTTGGGAAAATTGTTGCGCTGTATGTCAAATTTTCGTATCACTTCTGAACGCCACATTTCATAATTAAAATAAATTGGCCTTAATTAAAATTAATTAAAATCTCAGTGTTTTCTTTGCGGTCGTCGTCCATTCGTTTAAAAGTTATTTGAGTATATCTTGTGTTGTTATTTGAGCGTCATTCCCTTTGCGGCTTGGGTATGATCTGTAATGTTAGATTTATAAGTATTTATCCCACTAATCTTCACACGTAGCAACTAAATGCATTTGGGAATTTTTCATTTTTGCAACAACATTGATGCCTCATAATATTTCTGCTGAAAATTGCACCTATCTCTCTCTCCTTTTTACTGGAGCTGAATGTGATCCTTCAGTCAGGTTTACCAACGCTGTTAACAAAATGTTGACTATTTGATTAAGAATTCCGTGTCCCTGGAAGATATATTTTCTTTGTGTATTTCTAATTTAATTTCAATTTTTTCTTTTGCTAATTTTTTTGCTTCTTATTTTCGTTTGCGTTTCATTATATTTATTATGTATTTTAGTATTCGCCAGTAACAGACATATTCTGTTGACATGCACTCTAATTAATTAATTAATTGAATTATTAATTTTTGCCTTCCTCTATATTTGTAACAATAGGGCCCAAGCACAGTGTCACAGTTGTGGACAGAAGTTGTAGTCTACATACTACGCCACGCTTCCTGGCCTGTCACTTGTTTCTACCCCATGTTACATGTAATAATTATGTGCTCTGATCTCGTATAAAAGTGTCAGGTTTTGTTCGTGGTTACCACAGGACATAATCAAGTTAGACCGTTTCTTCATTTATGAACAGACTTAACTGTACAGGGTGGTATTTTAAAAGCATTGCAAAACTGGAATGTGTAACATGTTTCGATTTTAATGTAGGTAGACACACATGGCTGCCCAGCACAGTGGCCGCGCTGTCTAATACTTGTATTGTCTTCTGACTCCCCAACATGGGGATCCTGGGTTCCAGTCCTAATCGTGACATTGACGTGTATTACCTTGTGTTATTGCTAGTTGGGTGGAACTAAGTCCATTGTACTGCGGCCACTTCTGCCCTATTGTACCATTACCTTGTGTTAGTACAGGCCTTGAGACGAGCCGATCCCCTGCCCAAAGAATTGCACCAAATGTCTGTAAATATGATTTCGAAACCCGGTAAACAGTAGAATCTGAACTACGTTCGTCTCTCGTGCCGTAACAAGTTTTTTTATTATTATTTTTACGTCTCTATGGCGCTGTGTGCTACGTAAATAATCGACTTGATAGGCGTCTTAAAATTGAAATGAATGTGTGCGGTGAAACTAGCTGCATTGCCGACCACTTTCGATTCGCATGTCGAAGCCGACCCATGTTTTATACAGAATAAATTGCTGCAAGTTTGCTGTGTTTCTGGACATTATCCCTCGAACTGTTTCTGTCTAAATGCACCGTTCTGTTTATATTTTAAAAAACAAAACGATTCGGAGACTACATTCTCTCTCCGTCTTCAGATAAACCCTACTCCGTAGATAGGGACTAGCTCTATCGATTTGGGCCTAACTGAGTCTTTATACCTGAAGACGGATACAGAATCCAGTCTCCGAATCGTTTTGTTTTGAAACAGAAACAGGACGATGGATAATGTCCACAAACGTAGTACTTGTACTAATAAGGTACAATCGTCACAAACTTTTAGAAAATAAATTTCATATTATTAAATTTGTTATGTGTTTAATTTCTTTTGCAGTTTAACGACACTCTTAGTAACTCAGGTTGTATAGCGTCAATGGTAAAATGATTAGAAACGATATGGAGGCAAACGACCATACCCGGTGAAGTCGTAGCGGTCAAGTATTATCCCAGAATTTTCTTGCGGGAACTGAGGAAAACCACGAGTAATCTCTGTCAGGGGAATTGAACTGGATACTTCTCGAATAGTGGCAAGAAGCGTTGCCGCTTATACAAGCTGCTTGGTGTCTAGTTGGTTGTATTTGTAACGAGATCCAATTTATTTGTATCCTATGTCCTTAATTATATGTGATCCTGCAATATGTTGTCCTGTCTCACACAAAGGAAATATTGCATTAGCTCAGTATTACTATTCGGCTATAAACTGAGGACATACATATAACAGGGGCTTTAAGGTAAGTTCTAAATCAGTAGAGTAAGCGAGAAAGCACATGAATTATTACTCAGAGGGAACACTTAGTGCCTTATAGCTAATGGCTTCTTGGTGCAGGGTACATCATAAAACACTGTAGGGTCTAATGTAGAAGTGTGATGTATAAGATTTTTATGGCACAATATTAAAATATCTTGAGGTAACAAGTACAGACAGATAACAAGGCAACGCGACTTTCAAGCCCAAAGATACGAAGTCTGCTTATTATACAATTTATACAATTTATACAATATTTTATTAGGGGCAAGCCGTAGCATAGTTGCTTCAGACACTGTCCTACAAGCCGGAAGATCGCGGGTTCGAGACCCGATGAGGTGAACATTTTGAATTGACCTAATCCTTCCAGCCGCACTATGGACCTGGGATCGACTGAGCCTCTAACAGAAATGAGTACCAGGAATATTCCTGGGGGCTAAAGGGCGGCCGGCGCGTAAGGCTGACAAACTCTCCTCCATCTGTGAGCCGATTGTCTAGAAGAATATTTGGAGCCTCGACGTCTCACCACCCTATGGGCCCCCATGGTTTGTCACAGGGAAAGCGAGTGCTTCTAACCACGTTGAGTACTCACAATGGATCTGGAATTGGGGATGTTACCACGGAATACTAACTACATTATGACAGATGATTGGTGGAATTTAATTAACGTACTCCGTGAAGAAGTTTCTTGACCCCAATGGCGAAGCACGTCAGTCCAGGGCAGTTTATAATTTAATATTAAACCCACATACGCCAAGATCTCCAAAATTTTGTGTTCCCATAATGTTTCCCAACAGAGAGTTTGTATACATTTCTCACTTCCCATGCGTACACTTTGCCCCCCCCCCCAATCTCATCATCCTTGATTTCTTGACCCTAATAATGTTTTTTTTTGTGTGTGTGTTAGGGCTACGAATTATGAAACTCGTCAAAATGTAATCGTGCAAGACCCTGTGCAACATGTCATAACTTGACTGACAAACCCCGTCCACACCTGGTGCTGGAGGATCTGCCTGCAATCCGCGACGGTTACTACTGAAACTCACAGCTATAGTCCACCTACATGAACCAGGCTGCGTCATCACCAGTTTATGACGTAGGCTGCCAAGTTAACGCTAGAAACTTACAAGATTATAATGTCAACATTAAGTAAACCCTCGCTAATCCGGACGTCGGATAATGGGGATAGAATTACGAAAAATGAAAAGTTCTGTTCACAGTTGAGTGCATACTCTAAAAGACATTTTGCATTTTGGAGCAAGAGAAATTTCAGACAGTGTTGAGGGCAAGATTGGCTGGGGCTTAATGAAGAAGACCCTCGATTCTAGCTTCCGCTAGAGGTAGAAATTACTGAAGTGATATAGTTCTTATTTGTTTTAATCATCACTACATATATTGTTAAATCGTACATCTTTTTATTTTTTAAGTTTATTTTTTCGTCTTATAGGGCTATCATTGGCTTCGATAATTCGGATTCTCAGTTAACCAAGATGACCTCTTCCCGCAATTAATCCGGATTAAGGAGGGTTTACATTACTTTGGTATTCATACGCCGGTAGGAAGTTCTTCCGCAGAAATGGACTCGTAGTGTGCGTGCCTTGCCGTGGCGGCCGTAGATCTAGTGCCATCCCGTGCGTCATACTTTTCGCCAGCGACGAATGTACATCTGAACTGGCATGTGATGATACTTGAGCCGATCGAGCTCTCGAGGTGGGAATGCAGGGGAATAAAATTAATACCATCAAATGGTGACATGAACAGAGTTGATTGTATTGTCGGGCTCTCAAATAACATTGTATCTGGATGTTGGGGATCCTGTGGACTGGAAGAGTTGCTGTGTTCCAATAGCTGGGACCACCGAACTGTCACTAACGGGGGCAAATCAGACCACAAGTTCTTTCGGAACCAGTTCCGTCTGTAATTACGAGTATTTGAGTGCTGGAACTCGAAATGTTCGCTGCCGATGGAGCAGGTTGCTCATTGGCCGAGAGATACGAATGAGAAGAGGACGGACGGAGGGAGGGAGGGAGGTAGAGGGATGGGCTGCAGGAAATAAAAAACAGAACGAGGATAAACAAAGAACAAAAAAGTACATGAAATGGGAGAGAAAATATATTTACAATCGGAGCAGGAATGGAAAGGAAGAAAATGGATGAAGGAATAGAGGGAATAAGAAAGAAGTTTGTTATAGTTGCTGTTAATTTTATTATTATTATTTTTTGCAGTTGATGTATATAAATTGTTAAACTGTGCAGGGTAGAGTTCATTCTGTTTGTGGAGAATATCTACATATGAATAGTCCCTCTGTAATTGTTAATGTTGCTTAAACAAGTAACAGAATGGAAAGTGGGTTCTGAGAAATCTCGGAAATTAAGTTTCTAATTTACGAGCAGAATTTTATTTGAACGTCATTTATGGAATACACGAACCAGATTTCGTGGTCATGTTAATTTTTGTATTCCAATCAGAAACAGATGATTTTATAATTGAAATACATTACCATCCAATTAAGTTATAAAATGAATTACGTTCTCTGCGTTGAATATCCCATGGGATTCTCATCATATATATTATTTATTGCAGAAATGTTCGATTGTTAGTTATTCGGTTCTCTTTTTTTATGTGGAGATTCGTAAAAAGAAATTGGAAACGTGTATGAATATTATGTTATGTGTGTAAACATTACGTGTTACCTAGTAAACCGTGTAACCAGCGCGTTTTGTTGCATGTTATTACTGTCGAAATTTTGCACCTTTATTGCGTATAAACGCTGCGTTCCGACTGCCACATGAAGCGTAGAAGCTGCACGTAGCTAATAATAGTTCGCTGCTACGGTTACGTCACCGTACATGTTAATGATGTCCTGTAATTATGAATGGGGCTGTTACAGTTAGTTAATATCTTTGGAACCAGATGGGGCTACACATATTTTCGCCATAGAATTCGAAATATTTCTGGATTGTTTATTTACTTTTCGATTTGAGTTTCACAACGGTGAGTACCATTTTCTGCGATGTAATCCGGTTTGAGTCCTGCGGGACGACATGGCATTGCGTCCCAAAGGTACTCTCCCTGTTTCGTTGTATAAGTGAAATAAGTCGGGAAATGGGAACATAACAAATATCCAACCAATTAGCCAAGCAACCATCCAAATAAACGTTCAACTAACCATTCAGCATACCTATCAACCATGTAAACGTCCAACCAAAAAACCAATCAACCATCATTCCTTTTAGGGTTCTAAATTTGTGTTTTCAGTAACTCACTTCCGGCGCCAGCAGAACATGCAGATATTAAGCAGGATTCTCCTGAACAAAGCTTGAATGGAATTAGTTGCATGTGATATAGCATTGTTTTGCACTAACATTTTCCTGCTTATATTCTTGCTTGACTTTACGCTGTGTTAAACTGATTGTATGGAGAAGGGAAATTCAATTTTTATGCATTCAGTTATTGCCGCAAACAAAAGAAAATATTGGACTGCAATTTCGTTGAGCTCAGCAGAACATATCAGCTGCCAGCGTGAGGACTCTGTTGATATTGATTGTACAGAATTCACATTAAATACTATTCATCAGTTTAAGTGCTCTGTGCGCGGTGCGCCTCCAGTTCTGTGCTCCAGTGAGACTGCCTCATGAAAACTGCACTCATTTATTTGTTCGGTGATTGCAACCGAGTTTGTAATACAATTGTCTTTACTGTAAGTGCGGGAATCAAAGCAGAGCCTTCTGAACTCAGGGGCAGTATAATCTAAACCCTGTTGTTTTACAGTTGTGATTGAGTTACCATGTAATTATGTAAATATGGCCGTCGCTAACAACAGTTCTACACTTCCAATAAATAATTATTTTCGTTAATTAATTTTTAATTCACATAGTGGGGGGTGGAGTCCAACTGGGTTCACTCGGCACGGCGGCCACTGATTGCCTTATTGTATCTGCCCCGGTTTATTATGATGATGGAGAATTTGGTTGAATGAAGTTTGGCAGGGGAAACCGAAGTACTCGGGGAAAACCTACCCCAGCGCCACTTTATCCACCACAAATCCCACTTGACCAGACCTGGTTTTGAACCCGAGCCGCCGCGGCAGGCTTCCAATAAATAACTGATAAGTCGAATGCCAATAAAGTCAATTAGTTTATTGCGATGTTGCTTACTTTGCTACATGTTTCGGTCACTTACATCCATCATCAGGCTTTTATAAACAATAAAATGCATGTACGTTTGTTGCTGGACTGCTTGTCTCAGTGGATCCATTTCTGCTACTATTGTCACGTGCAGGTTTTTACGTACAAGTACAACCTTTAAGTATATTGAAATACTTATCTAAATTAATAAATTTAATGTTAAAATGTTGTTATTTTTCTAATGAGCTATTCCGTTTTTCTATTTAAGTATCTTGTTACATTAATATGTAATTTATTTTATGTAATATATATATATCGGTCACTTAAGCAACTCGTTATAGTCAATTTACTTCTTCATTCACATCATGTTTCGACCATGCACGGCCATCATCAGGTGTCTACCACTATGCTAAAACTCCTGCATTGCACTGTGAATCACAAATCCATATCAAAGTTAAAACCAGTTCTTCTTGCAGTATTTTGGACTAGCAGACGGTACCCACAAGAAGAAAGAGATGTAACTGTATTTAACTAAAATTAATTACGATTGACCTATTTTAATTTTGGTATGATATTGTGAGATACGGGGTTCAATCAGCCTCGTGAGGATAATTGAGGAGCTATATCAAGGAAATAAGGGCTCCGGTGTAGAAAAATCGAGATTACCGGCCGTAGGGATCCGTTGCGCTGACCACGTGACACCCTCTATCCGATAAAGTTCGTCGACAAGCGGCGGTCGCTCGGTCGATATAGTTCGCCTGCGGACTAAAGCCACGGAGTAGTTTATGATATTGTGAGATACCGCACAGTGCAGCAGTTTTAGCATTGTGGCAGACACCCGATGATTGCCGTGTATGGTCGAAACATGCTGTGAATGAAGAAGTAAAATTACTGTAAGTAGTTTCATTAGTGGCCGATATATATTACAGGAAATAAATGTTAATATATGTAGGGATTCTTCTGTGTGTAATGGAGTAGGGAGAACGGTACATATGTACTGTTTTCGCAACTTTGTTCCTTATGGTGACGAGGTTATTATATGAGTGTGCGTTGTTGGTGCTTCTGATTGCACGTCTGTTGCTTGGGGTGAAAATAGCATATTTATAATATCTGGTTCTCGATGGCCCCCCACTGCTTTGTTCTTGGTTGTCTCTGCTTTCACTCGCTCTGTGCTGGACTGGTTGGTCGTGTTCGTGTTTGTTGTTCCGTATTTGTGTGCTTTCACATATTGAAGCTCTGTTTACCATTGTGATTAGATTTGCACTTGGCTGGGGAAGCTGCCTAATCCTTGCGGGACATTGCTAATTAAACAATATAAACGATATCTTGAAACAAGAGAAGGCGCGGTCGTTCGTGACCTACAACATAAGCTCCGAAACGTCGGTTAACACCACATATACGCGGTGCCAAATCCCAGAAGACTGCTTTCTTCATAGTCACCGCCGTGAAAGCCTCAAATCTTACAAAGTAAATTAATTGTCTCATTGTACGTTACGCGATGAACTACAATCTTGATCAGTACTGTACCTTGTCGTTTTTTGAAGTGATGTGATAATTATACGATTATCACACAAACACTCAAAGGTTTAGATGTACAAGTGACGTGGATATCACTTGGAATTAATTAAATTCTGAATCACCTTCATATCACCGGGGCTTGTTACTAGCGATGTCAGCATGACGCGCAGAAGAGCCTGGCAAATGTTGCCAGAATACGTTAGCATATTGATCAAAGTACATGGTCATAAGCTGTAGCCCGTTGCGTTCCAGTATTTTAGAAGAGGTTTTGATCCCTAGATCTCTACCAGACTTCACAGCATCATATTTGAGAATATATCCCTTTTCGGAAACCTAGCCCTTTTTCTATAAATAAATAAATTCAATTTTAAATATTATTTATATCAGATTAATGTATCGGAGGATAATTTTTTTTTTAATAATGTCAATTTACAATCTACTTGACACTGCAAGTAATAAGCAAATGTGATGGGTGCTTATGTCGTGAAGGCGGCAGCTGCCCAGTGGCAGTGCTCTACCTTTTAGTTATATAAGTCTTCTGGCCAGGTTGTCCTCAGTCGTCTTGCTGCTGGGTGCGGATTAAAATAAGAACTGATTTCAAAACTACAGCACGCCACAATGCATTCAGTGGCGTTCAGACATTTTATCGCATTGGTGTGGTGTGGTTGTTATGCTGTGTTTCTGAGAGATGACGCAGTACAGTCTGTTAGAAGCCTATTTTCAACGACGGAAGAATGGAATGCTTAAATCTTATTTAGGAGAGTTTCCTTCTTCAGAGAGTTAAAACAAAGAACGTATTTAGTAAACCTTGTTTTGAGACCGCGAAATTAATTCGAGCATGATGGTACAGACAGAACGATATATGTGGAAGTGATCGTTAATTAAGAAGAGGGACCATTCGCTTTCTGGGTGTTTTGTATTAACTTCCGCGAACACTCGAATCTGCAGTCGGATTAATTAGCAACGCGGGGAGCAGATACTCCATAGCCCGAGGTGACATAATGTTTTTCATTCCTGCATTAACACAAAAGTCGTGTTATTTAAATTCCTTTGTGCTATGGGGAAACTAGCGACTGTTTTCAATTATCGGCACAGGTCTGTGGCTGGTTTAGTTTACATTCAGTGTAATATCGTTATGTATGAGGTCATATGTCACACTATTTGTTTCGTTCGAAAAATATTACTCTCACTGTATCACCGTCAGATATTTGAATTCAGTAATCTGTACAGCACTGCGCATTTGTTTTGTGCCTTCTTACGGCACTGTCACTAACTGGAGTATATGACGTCAATGGTAGGATCACTGATGAAATATAAAGATGTGGAAGGTTCTGGGATAATTAAGGCATAGCCCAGCACTTGATTGGAGGAACTACGGATATCACGAGAAACTCAGAGCAGGGATAGCGGATGTTTCCTCCGATATTTGAACCGAGAACCTCGAATACTAGTCTGGAATATTACCTCTACGCCAGCCTTCTCCATCTGTCCATGTTCATGGTTGAATGGATTGGTTGGTGGTTGAATTTTCTGGTAGATTTTTGAGGGAAGTCTTCATTTGTAATGCAGAAATAAAGAATTTTCGGTACGGTAGGAAGTGAATTTTTAAATATTATTTAGACAAGTTTCGACGTTCAGTTATTTAATTTACGTTTGAAAAAATACGATCACTTCACTCTCATATATATTATATTGTATTTAATAAAGATTACTTTCGTGCAGGATGTGATGCCTTGTAGTCTGTTAGATATTGTCACGTGCATGAGTGAGTTTTGGATTGGTAATGGCTTTTATTGAACACTTACAGATCGTAACTACAAACACCTACACCGCTATCACAAATTCATACACGCTACAATTCACTACAGGAAGCACCGCTTGTCGTCTGGTAAAGGCTTCGGCTTTCATTGCCGTAGCTTCCTCAGCTTCCGCGTACACTCCCTGACTGGACGGCGACTGCCTCGCAACTAACTAAAATCTAGACTTGTCCTGATTATAACACCTCAGTACGTACCGCACAGAAAACATCGCTTCCAACAGTTCTTCTATTGCTGAGTCATGGAGCTGTCGCACGGATCGCGCAGAGAACACCGCTTCGCAGTCACTCTGTTGGTTCGTGTTAGATCTGTTGCATATTCCATCATATAAGGAGTTTCGGAGGAAAATGTTGCCTTCTTCTTCAGGGGTAGTAGGGAAGTTGGGTAGGAGGCTGGGTGGGCCCGAGAGCCGAGCTACGTATCATGGAAACGAAAAAGGAAGAACCTCACCAACAATATACTCTCTGTCATTGTTCTCGTAGTCAGTCATTACACTGGCGGAGCTAATCCGGCTTATGATCTGTAAGTATTATTATTAGCAAACTAAAATGTGGTTTAATTTATATTTATTGAGCGTTATAACAACTTGCGTATACTGCAAGGAATCACAAAGAGATGATTGGAAAGCCTTCCTGACATCCCATTGTACGTCTCAGATATGAATATGTATATGTGTGTGTGAATGAGGAAAAATTACTCCGTTACAAGTAGGACCATTAGCCAATATAGAGGCAACCTGACTAAAAGGCCATTCGCGTGCAGTGATTATGAAGAGAGGAAGGGGATCGACAAACTAGTCAGCCTACATTGTTGAAAAGCGATTACAAAGTTACATTTAATGGGGCGATATTATCTCAAGAGACCGGAATACAAAATTATGTGTAATCCCATAGTAAGCCACGTGGATCTCCACAAATGTTCCAGGCCGTAATAAGATAAAATTATTACAGTTCTGAAATGAAACTGACGGAATATTCTGGCGTAACACCCGCTGAGATTTCAGCGGGAAATTTCATCGTGTGTTACGTGAGCTGTCGTACTATTAATATCTCCTGCATTCTCCCATATTCATTTCCAGCCCTACATCTTATCGAATGATACGTCGAGGCTAGCGTTTAACGCCATCTCCCATGAATAGCACTCACAGGTAGCGGTATGTTCCCCCGAAACGTCGTGCTGCCACAGAACTACAAGCCGTTACGCCTCAGTAGACCCTAGACTTCATACCCAATAATATATTAGATACGAGGTTTTCATGAACTGAAAACTGAGGTATCTTTAATTTTGACACATTGTAATTACGTAGGTTATTTACGGAAGTCTGGGAGAATCGTGTTTATTTTCCTTCTTGTGGTTTAATTACGACGCTGTCTGTCGGCCGTATGCATGATGAATTTGAAAGGATTTGAAAGGAAGCTTTCGTTATCTAATAAAAGCACTTTCCTGCCGGAGGAAGGTGCTGCTCTCTTCACCACGTAGGTTGAATTGATAATCACATGTGAAACTACATTCTACTTTCTTCATCATGATCATTATTGCGCTAAAACTGACTCAGCCGAAGTGATCGGCTCGTTGTTAATCACTTGATACAACATTTCTCTCAATAGTTGGCTCTTACTACGTCATGCTGATGTTTAGAGAAAAGAACGGGCCTGTATATGATGTATACCTGATGGCCTTTGACGTGGAAATTATCGTGGGATTCTCCTTGTAACCGCATTTATCCTCAAGCGGCCTTGACTTGTAGCAGGCCTACATAGTTCTGTGATGGGACTTTGGAGTCGAAGGTATAATAACATTTTAGGAATGTATCATCAATCTCTAGCATGTATTGTTCTAGAAGTTAGGATCTGTGCTGTGCGTAAACCATTGTGAAACGGAAATATTTAATCCTTCGGTAAGCAATTTTGACACAGGTGCGACTATGGGGCTCACACAGCCTCCTATCCAATGGATATCGGAGGGTAAAGCGGCCGGGACGTGAAGCTGACCACTCACCTCCCAAACTGCTGCCTAGGTCAAGAAAACGTGGATCTATACATAGAGGTATTGGGTTTAGTTAGATAACTAGTTAATTATCTTAAAAACCAGGACGATGGATAAAGTCCGAAAACCCAATACCTCTGTGTGTTATACACCATCTTCAGAATCCTATAGTAACCACTTGTGGATATATACATCCACTCCCCCATACGCCTTCAAGCACAGGGAAGACCTTACATTTTTAACTTACCCTAGCAGTAATGTGTGACGTGTGGAACGCAGATCAGGATCATGGATCCTTGTGCCACTTTTGCAATGAGGCGCTCGCTCTCGTTACAGCATTGTGCACATCCGTAATAACAAGCTAACTGGTAATTAGGGATATTGAAACCTCCGCAGAACTCCGTGCGTTTTATTCCAACGCAGCACAGACACCGCGCTTAAAATCGCACATCTTCCGTTGCCATGGATCCTGTGAAACGTAACCGTGGCACATTTCTATCGAGTAAAACCGCACATTCAGTTTCAACAGAGGTTGTTATCTCTGCGCTTTAATTAATTTACCATGAAACCTGCTTGCTTCTTTTTTTTTTATTTTTCTTACTACCGTTGCCCCATCGTATCTCGAAATGGTGACTAATTTTATTTTAACTAAGTAAATTCCACAAAATGTCACAGTGTCATGGGTAGTTCAACAGCCTCGTTCTCGAGAAGAACTGGATTTGAATCTCGACTCCGAGACCTGTTTATCCTTACACGTGTGTTGATCCAGTACTTTATTTGCTACTTCTCTCACTCTTCCATCCTGAAGAGGGAGGCATTACGTTTCGCCGAAGCGTCAGTAAATATTCTACCAGGCTACACTACGTCACCTCACAGAAGATATTACTTTCAGGAGTACCCGCCTTTTCCTTTACAGAGACGAAATTCGAGCTACTTAACGCAGCGGTAGCGCTCCGCACTCGAGTACGGGAGTGTTCAGTTCGAAACTCGATCGGAACTGCGGTTATCTCGGTGTAAGCTTCCATAGTTTTATCCCAACCCTTTCAGACACGCACCAGGCAAACGCCTCCAGTAACATTGGCTGCTACGTCATCTAGTTCCGAGAGTACGAATTCGTGCAGCAAGACCCTAAGGGCGGCCGCACACTAACTGAGTCAAGACAAGCATCAAGACATGAGACAAAACACGCAGTCTTGCTTCATTAGTGATTCGTCAGCATCGGGACTCAGACCGGTGTACGGCGGTTTTTATAATCTCATTCGTTTCAACTGCCCTCCTTTCTTTGCGTCATGTCGCAGACATCGTGTCTTGACGCATGCCGGTGTGCGGCCTAACTAAGTCTGCATGCGTCTCCGTGGCGTGGTCTTCAACTGAGTACGGGCAGAGTTTTCGTTCTAGTGTATGCTCCTGTGTAGTTGTCCTTGATAACGTTGAACTTGTGTACGTGTACTGATATGAATACTCTGGTAAGACATGCCGATCGCTAGTGCAAATATATTTTTAGTGTAGTCTCCCGGATTATAATCACATGTTCGTCTCGCAAATGTTAACAGACATTTGGCGGGAATCCCCTTCTCTGTTAATGTTACGCGGAGTCCCCAGATAATTCTATCGAACCATTTTCCCTTCTTACACATTGTTAAGTGCAGTCGGTATAGCCACTGGCTACGAGCTCGACGTCCAACTAGTCGGAGTTCGAGTCCCGGTGTTGGAAGCTGCTGCCTTTTCGCTCTTTTACCCGAAGATGTAGGTAGTAAATTGTTCCGAAGTGGTGATACGTATCTACCAGACTACACGGCGTCGCACTTCAGAATAATCTTCATACCTTCTGGAGAACCTCAAATATTACATTACTTCGTGTGATATTCCGAAATTGCTACAGCGCGGTAGATGGTATTTTTTAATTGAGTAGTGTACGTGTGACGTTATGTCAATGGAACGATGTGTTTGGTATGGATAGTAGATTCCTTATGACGCAAAGTCGTGATGTAAGTAGGACGTTGCTTGTAACAGGAAGTCCCACCGTCCTTCAGTCGGACTCGCGTTGTGCTTGTGTTTGTGTTAGTGTTAGTGTTGATAAACGAGCTAGCCATTCAGGTATGTACATAATGCTGTCACAGATGCTCTAATTGGCTGGACATTCTGGAATCTGTTCCCCTTAAGACAGACGTTTCATTACAGTGATAGCGAAGCAGTTCCCAGCACACAGTCTCTGCGGTTTCTATGTGTGAGGTTATTCTTAGGCGTGGTTCTTATACCAGTAGTTTTCAAACTGTGCTTCGCGGACCGATGGCTACCGCAGGCACATTTCTTTCGGGATTCATCTAACCGGGTTTGTAGAGTGTGACGTACAGATTCGTATTCAAGAGACCGTCGGTTCGAATTTCGGCAGAGAGCGAACCTTCGTAACTGAGAGTTTCATGCTTTTCTGCAGTAACTTCAAGATTATAGCGGAATGATACCCCGGTGTCTCCTTTCAGATCCCTTCTAATTCAGCATCTGTCAGTCATGTTACCGTTTGTCGCGTATAGTCTGCTATACTTACAGCAGTAACACCTTACTCGCCCTTCCTTTGTAAATTGAAAACATTTCTGGTGTCCCAGGAACTGACGGTACGGTTTGCCATGGTACTCTGCACAACGCAAAGAATGTATTTGAGCTGTATAATACTCAGCCTGGAAATAGTTACTGTTGCATTTTAGAAGGTCTTAAAACATTGAAACTGAAATTGCCAGTGTGTCTCGTGTTTTAAAGTTCTAATGGCTTACGTTATTTTGTCTAATTATGTCGTTAATTATTAACCATCTCAAGATATTTCTCTGATATATTTCTTTCAAGTAATTAAAATGAACGTTTTATGTTATCTGAATCATTTATAATCCAAGATGGCGTAATGTTTCTGAGAGCGGTCTTCCGTGAACACGATAATGGACTTTCGGGGTTCCTTAAAAGGCGGGGAATTTCTAGATTAGATGAGCGACTGTTAGATTCTTAATAAGGAATCTGTTCCATAGGAAGAGTTAATGTTTCTGAGATAAAGAAAGTCGGAGTTTAAATTATACTGAATTGCAGCAATTCTGGAAAACTTTAACTGTAATTATGTGATTTGTGCTTCGCTAGAATAGTGCGGTTTTTTTTTACCCGTTCGCTTAATAAGGACGAGCTGTCTACTTTCTGTTGCTTTATGCAAGTTAATATTGTTTTAATCCTGAGATAAAACTTCCAAATTTGCAGCAAGTTAGAACAGGACACATTAACAGGTTTTTAAGAATCTGGTGATTTTTTCACACTGCGCAGCACGTCCTTAAATATATTCTTGAGATATTACGTCTGTATAATGCTGTGTTTAACGGTAGCATATCAACTGCTGAGGATATTTAACGTCAAATGAATAACAGTATGACTATGTACTATGTATGTACTATAAACGTGGGCCGCGCCATAGCTCAAGCGGTTAGTGGCTGGCTTGCCATCGCGGCGGCCCAGGTTCGATCCCGGGTCTAGTCAGGTGGGATTTGTGGTGGACAAAGTGGCGCTGGGGCGGGTTTTCTCCGAGTAATTCGGTTTCCCCTTCCAATCTTCATTCCATTAAATTTTCCATCATCATAATCACCCGGGGCAAGTACAATAGGCCAATCAGTGGCCGCCGTGCCGAGTGGACCCAACTGGACTCCACCCCCCACTAAGCGAATTTCTTACTATAACGTCAAGAAATGGGAATGGAAGCGGTCGTGTGCTATTTAAATGTAATGTGGGAGATTCTCTTGCTCCGTCCAGGCGAGCGTTAAGATTGTGCCCTAAAACGGGCGACAGTACTGCTCTTGAATCCTCTGAACCTTGAAATTCATCCGGATAATTTAAAATCCAGTTCTTACCTCGCAGTAAACACAAACAGTGTTTCTCCGCCAGAGAGACCGTACGGTCAATGCTGTCTACAGAAATAGTCAATGTTTATTGTAAGAACCTTAGGGAATCCATAAGCGTGACAGAATGTAGTTTCTGTTAAATGTAAGTAAGGTGATTCACATAGTAAAAGTAAAGCTATCCCTGTAACAGGCCGTGGAGGCCCGAAGGGTTGTGAGACGTCGAGACTCCCACATTTTCTAGACACTCGGCTTACAGATGACGGTGAGGTTGTTAGCCTCATGCCCCGGCCGCCCTTTACACCTAGGAGGATTGCTGGTACTCATTTCTGTTATAGACTCAGTCGACCCCACATTCATACTGTGGCTGGAAGGATTAGGACAACTGAAAAATCCGATGGCCTCATTAGGAATCGAACCCATAACCTTCGAGCTTGTAGCATAGTGCCTCAACCAACTACGGTACCGCGTGCCCCACAGTAACTATTTTATTCTCAGTGGCTTAAACCCTTTCGTATTCAGCACTAACATTGCCATATAATTCGACGGCATGAAAAGTTTACAAATGACACAGTATTGTTAAGCAACAAAATGATCATTTCACCGCGTTATGAGTGAGTTCTAGAACATTCTTATACAAGGTCACTAGAAACCTGTTACTGTTTGTCGGTAAACACTGTTAAAGCACGTGATAAGTAGATAAATAATGCAATGGCGACACGTCCCGCAAAATGTTCTGTTGTGTGGCACTGAATTCCAAAACTCTTGTCATGTGATGAGAACAAAGGTTATGTCAGTTTGTCAGTGGTTGTGGCTATTGCTGGGTGGTCAGATGTTACTGCAGAGCGGTTTGTGCGGCCATGTGCCCTAGTAGTCACGTTATTTTGCAGAGGCCTCTGAGTTTCGTTTGTGCTTTATCGTGCAGAACACTTTCAGTTGCACGTCAACGCATCACTTCTACAGTAGCACAGAAATGTACGCGCCGCATAGGAATGTTACTTTTAGACCTCCCGGTGACCGTAAAGCCTATGTATAAAGGGGAAAATTTTGTTCTACTTTCACGAACTTCGTATTCAAGTTTAGGCTCCATATCTGTGAATTAGTTACGGGATTTTTAGCTTTTTGGGGGTAAATATTACCTGCCGCAATTGCAGGAGATTGCCCGTGGATTGTTTTTTTTTTTTATTTCGCTTAGTGGTGGGGTGTAGTCCAACTGGGTCCACTCGGCACGGCGGCCAGTGATTGGGCTATTGTAGCCTGCCCAGGGTGATTATGATGATGGAGAATTTGGGGGAATGAAGATTGACAGGGGAAATCGAAGTGCTCGGAGAAAACCCGCCCAAGCTCCATTTTGTCCACCACAAATCCCACTTGACCAGACCCGGGATTGGCGCTATGGATTGGTTACTTCATCATTTACTCGCTACTGCGACACCCGTTGAGAATTCGCTAGGAATTTGTTATATGTGTAACATTTCATAACATTATTTCCCCCGCTCTCTCCCGTGTTCACTTCCAGCCCTACATGTTATCAATTGAAAAGTCAAAGTTTAACGCCATCTGTCACGAATGACCCGCACAAATAGTAAATCATAAACGCCACTCCCCCTCTTATGTACAATACGACATTTCATATATCCACAAGAAAACATTATCAATATTCACAAAAAGACACAAAAGACTTCTCACTCGTTCGTGACATACTACATAATTTATTTTCATATTGGATGATAATGCTCGACATGTTGCTGCGTTAACCCGAGTTGCATAATTATACGTACATCTCACGATTATGAAATTTTACTGTTTCTGTAGGTCGCGGATTTGATTCCCGTTGAAGTCATTGGATGTTTTCTATTTACCTAATCCTTCCAGCAGCATTATGGCCCTGGGGTCGACCCAGCCTCTCATAGAAATGAATACCAGGTATCTTCCTGCGGGTTACAGATCAACCGGCGCGTAAGGCTGACAACCTTACCGCCATATGTGAGCCAGCTGTCTACGAAATGTGAGAACCTCGACGTCTTAGAACCCTGTGGGCCTCCACTCCCTTTTGCAGGGATAACTTTATTTTTTCATAGAATTATTAGTGAGATTATGATTTTTAGATACTGGGGATGAGTCAATCAGTCAGTCAGTCAGTCAGTGTGACATTATATGTGGCTGAGTAATTAGTATAGTCATAAAACAGTTGATGTTCACCTGAGATATAGAAAGCCAGTGTGCCTTGTCATTGAACGGCTGGTGGGCCTACTCACTTCCAAGTTGTATTAATCTTGTGGTTCTGCATTATTTGATTATTTGTATTCTGAATCTTAATGAGACGAGAATGTGTGGGGGATGCCACTCCTAGCCTGACTTCCGCCTGCAATGAATGGACCGGAAGTGACGATTGCCATTGCCCCACACGTCGTGGCACTGGGAACTGAATGATGCTAGGAAAGACTGAACGGACAATGAGTCAGGTCCTTTGCTTTTTGGCAAAGATCTGTCACTACACATCGCGCCGTGTACTAACGGCTTGTGACTGCATCCCATTTGTTACGTCACAGTTAACGTTTCACTGTCCACTGTCTGGGGTAGACGCAAAGAATAAAGGTACCCCTGGGCGCAACAAATTAAGCACCATACCGTGAAAACTAATGGGGGGGTGGAGGTACAACTCCATCTTCCAGAACATCGGCACTAGATGGAGGTGAATGGTGAGTGGTGAGTTTCACCCCCCTGCCGTTTTATTCCGAGGGATGGAGTCCCCAGTACCCATTTTGTAAGGAGCTCGATGGACTCCAGGGCCGGGCAGCTCGGTGTGGAGTAGAGAAGAAGCTCTTGCCCCTACTGGGAATCGAAACCTGATTCCTCGGTGTCAAGCCCGTAACCTAGACGCTATACTGACTGAGCTATACCGGCTCCCAAATCCAATTCTTATTCAAGTGAAGATAACAGTAAAATGGATCTTAGAAAATGTGGGTTGAAAATGTGGACTTCCTTGGACTGAGGTCCAATCGCAGCCCCACTTGAGCCGTCAGGAAAACATCGCACCTTGCCCTCAGCGAGGTAGACGTTTCGGCGGTTGTTTATTCGTGTAATTTGTTGCCATTCTGACATGCATTCCTATTTATTTTATTATCGATATCAGTGAGAACGGTAGCGTTCGAACCCTTGACTTTTCGAATGACGAATTTGTATACTAACCCGCATACCTGTATATATGATATGACGATATGGCAACGGAAAGAAAGTTTTGTAATTTTATGACGATACTGAGGATGACTGTAGGCGACTTGGCAAAATAAAGTGAACATGTCTGTAAGTTTTAGGGCGGCCGCACACCAACTGCGTCAAAACAAGCATCAAGACATTAGACATTGCTTCATTCGTGTTTCGTCAGCATGAAGCTGACGTCAGCATCATGACTCAGACCGGTGTTCGGCGGTTTTCATAATCTAATTCGTTTCAACTGTACTTCTTTCTTTGCGTCATGTCGCAGACATCGCGTCTTGACGCATGCCGGTGTGCGGTCTACCCAAATATAGTGTTTCTAGACTATCTAACGATTCTTTCTGAATCGTAGAGCTTAAATAGTTTCGAGTGAGATGATAAGAATGTTCTGAATTCAGTAGTCAGGCATTCGGCAGGCGAGACTGAGGAAAACCACGATAAATGTTCAGTCAGTGTGATCGTCCTCTGACCTGGTAGTCCACATGTGAGTACAGATTCAGTTGTTTTCCGCTACACAAAGTTTTCTATGTATAATTCGTAATTAATCCTTTGAAACCTGAAGCTCATGTAAATATGATTTTAAAAGTGAGTCCGTGCCTCACTGTGAATGTTCATCTCCATAACAATAACCAGTCCGCTGAAGCTGCCTAAGGAAATAATCGCTGTTTATTGTGAGAAACACATAATTCTGCGGAGAAAGGAATTTATATTTTTTAATGTTTAAGTGGCACATGTAGCTCCTAGTAGCCACTGTGGGTGTACATCCGGGCCGATCTGTTCTCTAACTCTAGCTGATGTGAAGTGTGTGCCCAAGCCGCTAGGTTGTATGCCTGCCCTACATATTCGTACAATGTTATGTGCATAATACGTCCCCTGTCGCATGCTGTATGTAGTTGATAGATCGGTTAACTGACGTACCAGGTGATGTTATCACGTGACACGCGCTGACGTGTGTTGTGTTTGTTTCAGATTGAAGCAGATGTCCCCAACCATCTGACCGAGTACAGGGAGTGGATGGTGAGTGGGCCACTGAAATGCAAATAAATAGTTGTAAGTTTACTGACATCTTCAGTGTTTATACTTTTTTCACATATGTAGTATACATGAGAATGTAATGTGAAGGCGAAAAGAAGATTGGTCTTGGGGTTTTGACACATTTGCACATATCCAGCGCCCTGTCCGAGACATTGCAGAAAACCGCACTCCTAATGGTCTTAGCAGGCAAGTGTCCTGCAGAAAAGTCGCATGAAAGGGGGAACTGATTTTCTGTGGACGGAACAGCCGGCGTGTTTTGTTTGAATAATGTGAAATATTTGCAGATACTTACTAATATAAGACCCGTTGAGAATTCAGAGGTAAGGCTCGTCGTTTTTTATACAAGCTTTCCCCCGCTTTCTCCCATATTCTTTTTCAGTCTTGCATGTTATCGAATTATGCGTCGAGGCCGGAGATTAAGGCCATCTCTCACAAATAACACAGACAACTAGCCAATCGTAAATCGTCTTTTTTATATAGAATGCTACACTTCATATATCCACATTATAATATTTTCGGTACTCACAGAATAGACACGATACATTGAAACAAGAGACTGCTCGCTACTTCGTGAAGTAGTACATAACTTAAAGCACATCTAACTTGTTTACGTTCGATAATTCGTTGCTATTGTAACCTGAAATTAAATAATTTCAGTGATAGATCTCACCGTTACATTAGTTTTTTATATAGAAAAGCATAAGAAGGGGTAGTTGAAAAAGAGTGAAATTTGTTGACAGATAACCCAGAGTGTAACATATAACTGAATAAAATGGAGGTTTACCTTCTGCAAAAACCCTGTTACATGGGTAAATTCTCTCAACGAAATAAGGATTATATTTACGATTAATCGTATGAGTAATCATAAAGAGATACAGAACAATGGTTAAGCGTAATTTACTCCCGAAACCGGTTACCGGCCGATGCAATTTCGACACTCTGACGTTCTTCCCAAATCATCACCCCACAATGGTGACACGCCGTGACTCGATGTAGCCTGTAAGGATTCAGAGTCGAAAGATAAACCTATTTTACTTCCAAACCTGTGTATTTTCCCCACTTTCTCTCCCCAATATGGGGGTTGCTCAGTCTACCGGTGGCTGGGGTGGTTTGTACATAAGAAACGAAGTTTCCCGTACGGATATTGAAGCCTTGTGCAGTCACTTTTTTGTAATACAGGATGTCTCCGAGAGAACTACACATCTGATGGTTCATTACTCACTTATCGTGTCATGAGTATATACGAGCATGTGTTTTACATAGGTCTGCTATAAACGTTATGTTGTCTTCACGCCACTTGGCTTCCAGTGGTGTCTAAATTCGGACGTAATACGTATTCACAACTATAGTAAGTAGTTTTGTTTATACGCCGCAAGATGTTCAGTGGAGTGCAGATAATAAATTTATTGTCAGTGTTGTCTCATTATCAATCTAACCCCGTTCCTGCACATGTACTTAGGCGATGTCTAATTATTTTTAAATTTATGTTAATTTAACGATGTTATTTCGACTGCAGAAGGAAGATAAGTTGTTTTAGCACAAGCATTTTAGATCATATGTCATTTCTATTTTTTGTTGTGGTTATATATGTTGGGTGATAGCCTGGGTAACATTGTTGGTATAGCGACAGGCTACGGGCTGGACGACTGAGAAGTCGGAGCTCAAGTCCCAACAGGGTCAAGAATTTTCTCTTCGCGTCATTCAGATTGGCTCTGGGGTCTACCCAACCCACTTTCAAATGGGTACCGGGGGCTATTTCCCAAGGGGTAAAGCCGCCGGAGCGTGAAGCTGACCACTCACCTCCAACTAGTACCGAGATAAAAAAAAGTGGATCTATACATCCACTCCGCCATACATTTTCATGGCATAGTGCTTAGTTGACCATAATGGTGGAGTCCTGTACGAGGTTGTTTTATAAGTAGACTGCGAGTATATTCGGTGAACAATTAAGTGTAACAGTTTCATTCATCTACACACTTAAAAAATCGCTAAATCACGCTCTATGTATTCTCAGCCATCACTAGCTGTTGCTTGGTAGTAGCTTCCAACGGCGAACGTTCCCCTTCCTGTGGGTTCCCGAACTGTCCACGATCCCATTTCTCTCCACTGCAACTCTCGACTGACTCAACGAACTAACAGTCCTCATTATATATCCTCGGCACGGACCGCACAGAAAACGTCTCTTCCATTATTGCGTGTTCCATCGTTTCCGGGGAAATACGTGGCCACAGAGCTGTTCCCTAGCAACGACTATTGTACTGTCCCCTGTTTACACAGTTCTTACTTAGGCAGTGGGTCTACGTATCACAATAGGTTCCTCCGAAATGTCTGGGTTTTCCCCGAACTGCACGGCGTTACAACCCGGAAGACTGTACAGTTCACAGTCGTTGCTTTGATAACCTCAAATCCAAGAGTAAGGAAATGTGTTCCGAGTAAGGAAATTAACCCATTCCCTGATGTGCACGATATATCTC
Organism: Cryptotermes secundus; assembly: GCF_002891405.2. Lineage (NCBI taxonomy): Eukaryota > Metazoa > Arthropoda > Insecta > Blattodea > Kalotermitidae > Cryptotermes > Cryptotermes secundus. The sequence goes on from NW_019738363.1 coordinate 1,401,431, forward strand.
ACTTGGAAGCTCTGAAAATTCTGATTCTGATTTATGTTCGTTAATATTAATAAAATAATTATTCGTCGCCGTTTGTTAACAGTGGAAGGTCATATATACATTATGGCATGTCGGGTATATAAATTTCAAGTGGAAGACCCATAACAGTGTTTTCAAAAGGAAGGAGAGTCAGTGTTTTGAGCTTGCATGTTTACTCCTGAGTACGTTACGTTTGTCGATATGTGGACCTCGCTGCGTTGCCTCTGGGGGACCGCGGGGTATCATGACATGGTGTGGAGGTGGCGCCTTCCAGCACATAATTTGGGGTTGTATTACAGGGGCTGTGGTGGTTTCCACACTCGATTCCTCTGAGATCTGGCGGTTGGGGCGCATAAAGTTGCTTGCTGTCGAGGAATGCCAAGAGGTAAAGCTAACTGGATAACTCAGCATCCCCACGAACTTAGACTCGAGGGGAAATGCTAAAAGAGCGTTAGAATTTCCGTTGCCTAGGTTACTGAAAAGCATAAACAAATATTCAACCCCGCACGCCTGAAGTACCGAGCCATATAAAACAATCGAAATTAATTTCGATATAAATTATACACTACGAATAAATGCACGGGATTATTCGCGGGCTGTCAGATGCCACACAGTTGAGCGAAATTCCAACTTTCTTGGAAAGGGGTTCTCACAGCCTTCTTGTAGTTCGGAGAGAATCTGATGTTTCGGAGGAAGATACCGCTTCCATCATCAGGATCGAAAGTAAACCAAGCAAGAAATCAATATAAACAGACATGGCTTGCTGTTTTAACCCTAAAGATGGAGGCGATGCGTTCCTCTGAAATGTTGCTGGCTCCGAACTACACGGCGTTATGATACATGGGGCCGTATGCTTTAAATACAAGTTTCTGGATACTTGGTCTGTCTGTATGCTCTGAGGTTGGAGGAGGGCAGTGTGAGGTTTGAGGCTCCCACAGCGGCGAATGTGAAGATTACTCCTCCTTGGCCGTGACACCGAGCAGCTTGGTAGAAAGAGACTGACATTTCCAAGAAACCCATTATGTCCATACTCAGATTAGTGTATAGATGTACGTAGCAGATTTTCCCGAAACGTCTGAAATGTGACGTCACATTTCAGAAAGCAGGGAGCTTCCAGACCAAATGTCCGAGAAGTTATAAGTTAGCTGTAACACCATTCAGCCATACATTTTGGAGGAATCTGCTTCATCTATTTCTATATCCCCGTAAATATGGACGTAAGTTCGCGAGAAACGTCGGCACGATTCTACCAGACTGCATGGCGTCACAGTAATCCTGTAGAGAGACAAAGTCCACCGAAAGAGTTTTTATTTCAACCAATGATGGTCGGAAATTGGTTTAATGCATGCAACTTTGAAACGTCTGGGTAGACAGTCTTGACAGAAAGGAGATGTTGGGTTTAGGATTTGGCATGACGTGTAACATGAGCAGAGCGGGTGGTGGGGCCAAAACCTGCGTTATTTCTTCTTGCCCGGGAAAACTAGAGGAAAATCGCCAGGCACCTGAATCACACTGTTGTAGAATAGTCTTCTACCCCTGACGTACCTTTACATATTTAAAAAATTGTTTACTTATTTTTATATCTCCTCAGGCTACATAATTTATGCAGTACATTTTACGTCTCGGTCAGCCTGGGAGCAATCAAGGAACACTAAGTCTCAATAAATTTATCTTTCAGAAATCAGGCTCAAACCATTTAATAATTACTCCTTTCTGTATTGCTCGTCCTGCTGCCTCTTCATTAGCTACAAGTCTGGCCAAAGTTTGTTGTCAAGGGGCGGCATGAGGTTTTGCAAGTGTTTTTCCGGGCTGGAAAGAGGCCAATGCAATATTTTTGAAGCAATTTTTTAATAATGTGGATAATTGATGCAGTTCCTCACCACATAGCGCGACAGACAACGCTGTTTGCAGCTGATGACAGTCTTTCTAACCAACGCTAAAAGAAATGTGGATAGGAATTTAAAATTACATAGTCAAAATTTTCACAGAATCTCCGGGGGCCGAGAATTTTTCTCACGGGCCATAGCTGGCGCACCCTTTGAATTGGAGTTCATAGCTTCATATGATTAGGATGATAGTGAGATGGAAACGATTTTCAAGGAAACTGTCGTTGCCTAAACGAGACACAATCCTGGAATTTTCATGGACTGACTGAGGAAAACTACTATGACTCTCAGAAGAGCCGGTGTCCAGGCCGGAACTCGAACCAGGCACCTACAGAATGAGAGTCCAGAGCGTTACCGCTGCACTAACCCGCCCCGTGTTTATGCCGTGTGGTGCAGGAAAGCCACTGTAACGAGATTCTGATCCCAGGCTCTGGGCTTCAAGAAAACGTGGCTTGGGGACGATTTACTGCATTTATCTTCCTCGAGACCGGAAATAGAAACCCGCTGTGGCGCTCAAATGCCCCACTTATAAGCTCTGTGTTCGACACCAAATTAAGCTGCGTTGTCATGTGATCTGTATCGCCTATTGCGATAAGAAATCTGATTCTGGTCACTAAATCCTTGTTTATAAAACTATTTTTTATTTATTGATGATTATTTAACGACGCTGACAGTATCTAAGCTCTAACTGTCCGTATAGCTACTGGCTACGGACTTAAGGACCGAGAAGTCGCAGTTCGAGTCCCTGTAGGGTCAAGAATTTTCTCTTCTCCACCTCTTTCAGACCGTTTCTGGGGCTCACCCAGACTCCTGTCCAATGGGTACCGGGGTCAACATCCTCGTGTGTAAAGCGGCTGGGTCGTGAAGCTGACCACTCACCTCCAGGTAGTGCTGAAGTCAAGAATACGTAGATCTATGCAGCCACTCCCCCATACGCCTTCATGGCTTAGTGCTTAATTAGTTAGGCACAGGGACAGCTTTGCCTTTTTTCTTCCTACCTCCATGAACTTCTCCGTTCACTTCGGTTTTTATAGATCTTACACATTCGGTAGGACTCCTTGGGCGGGTGATCAGCTCGTCGCAAGGCCTCTACCTGTACACAAATACAGAAAAACGCGCACACACAAACTAAACATCCATGCCCTGAGTGGGATTCGAACACACGATCCCGGTTTCCAAGCGAGCGAAGACAGTGCATGCCTTAGACCGCTCGGCTACCGTGACCGGCCACCTTTACCTTACCTTATAAATACGTCCACAGGTTTCTGTTAGTAACTACAAAATATTTACTTTTGGACCTATAATTTGAGTGCTATTCGTTCTTCCTCACGAATGTATTTCTTTCTTTTTGTTGAAGCGTGTATTAATTAAACATGAGCGCAGTAAGTGCAATTAGTGCCCACGTGGCGAATGTGTACGGCTTCCTTCCAGTGTCACGCCGGTACGTAGAACTTCTTCTGTACATTCCCATCTGCATTAATTACGTTCCCCGGAATTACATGGGGAATTTTGACGTATTTTTCGAAATATGTAAATTACATGCCTGTTATTCATTCCATTATGGAATGAGGATGGGCGGGACGCCTTGCTTTATATTCGAGAGGTTCCGAGTTCAGTGCAAGGCCGTGTGACCGACTGTTAACACGCGTTTTTATTTTCTTTGTGTTATTTTCTCCAATGAAATGACTTTGTTGTGCCTTAAATACGGCCGATTGTTCTTTTCAATTCATCCTTCAGAACAATCGCTATAAACCAACCCGTTTAAAAATCATCATTAAATAAGATAGGAAACAATAAAATCATTATTGGACAGAAAATTGAAAGGCATGAGCAGGCTTATATGGAGTTAAATAATCAGAAGATTATTTTGAATGTGAGAAAGTAAGGAACAATAAGGAGGCTGTCGTGGCCTATACAAATTCATTTACCTGGGCAGTCTGAAGAAGAACACGGTATCAAGATAGCAATATTTCGGCCAGCCGAGTACACGTTTCGAGTGCAAGTCTATAGCTATCGCTATTCCCTGTCTACTTTGCTAACGAGAGTGCGTCATGGCCACTACGTCATCAGCAGAAAGTTACTGGACTGTGCTCAACTGTGACATTCAAACGTACAGGGAACCTCTAGTCCGTGAAGTTTCGAACGCAGGGTGTGGCACCCGTAGATGGACCAGTGCTTGGTAAAGTTGCTGGTAACTTTTACGTACAGCACGATGTTGAAGGCCTAAAGTTTAGGGTCCTTTGCCTCTGCAGATAATTAAATTTCAATCGTTGTAGGTGAGGACAATTTTGAGGAAACTGACATTTTGGGTTTGGGCCGCTATTGCATGTACTGATGTTTTCCTGAATATACCATTTATGTGCCCGTCACTGTTGCCGAGCGGTATAAGGCATGAACTGTCTTCGCTCGCTCGAAAGCCGGGATCGTGGGTTCGAATCCCACTCAGGGCATGGATGTTTGTTGTGTATATCCTGTATTCTATGTTTGTGTTGTCCTGTGTTTAGGTAGAGCCTTGCGACGAGCTGATCACCCATCCAAGGACTCCTACCATCTGTAAAATGATCATGAAACTGAGAAATCAGCCCCAAAGTGGGAGCGAGAGGAGAGAGAAGATACCATTTATGCAGTATTGTCTAGGCAGATGGTGCTGAAACATTTTCGAGAAAACCGACGTTTGGGTTTTAGGGCGCATCTAGAGAACTAGACTGTTGATGTTCACCGAGTTCCGACCTGTGCTGGATAAACCCTTACCCACAGAGCATGAATTGAGTCCGTCCAAAAGTTCAGGCGCTGTACATACAGACTGTCATTCGGCATAACAAAATGCAACTATTTCATATTTAGGGGTGCTAAATATTGTGTAATTCTCCAGATCGATTCCGCTCTACGTATATGAGAAAATAATCAAGAAATTCTGGGAAGATTTAGGTGCCTATTTCGCCAAATATATGGATATTCAGTGGCGTTTCTCGTGATTTCTCTCAGTCCCTCCAAACAAGTGAGAGAGAGAGAGATAAGAGAAAGAAAGTGGAGAGGTGAGAGAACAGTACTTTTTTGGGGTGGGGGCAAGAAACTATATCTCCAGTTTTGAAGGTTCCCAATTTATGTTCTCTACTCCTGGTACAGGCAATACATATAATCGAATTTAATTTTTATGACGGGGAAAGGGCTTCATTATAGTGAAATTTGATCTAACTTTTATACTACACAGTGAGTATTTTGTACCACGCGGACCGCATAGAAAACAACGCACCCAATTTTTTTTCTTTCTGTTTTTGGATGTGTATTATCTGCCGTTGGAAATTGTTTACCGAGCCGTTGCATATCAGCGGCCATCTCTTCTGGTTCCACTGTCCTTGCTTTTAGGCGTGAGGATGGAACTCACAGAAACAGAGAGGAAGATATCAAAAGCATCGTTTTATTTTTCAAAATGTGGAAAATGTGCTAAGAATATTCTACTTCTGCAGCATCTTGGCAAGTCAGATTTGATTGACTTCACTTAATGTGCTAGGAGACTTGCTGTCATGGATTTCTGTCTGATAATGCTTTTCTTTTTGTCACGAATGTGAGTATCGATGCCGACGAAATGCGAAGAAACGGAAAAATCCGCAGATTGGAAATACACTTGCCCCCCCCCCCGTATTTTTGGTCCTCTGAGTACCTCGGCCTGCTTTACGGCAGACAAACTTTCTTCTGTATTATTATCCCTTTTTCAGCAGTCTCTCTTAAATCATTCTCCTAATCTTCTAGCCATCTCATTCTCGGCCTTCCCGTTCTTCTGCCTTCTGGTTTTTATTCAGCCATCTTCTTAGCTACTCTTCTTTAACCATTCTAATCACATTCCGAACCACTCCAAGCCTCTTCTGTTAATATCCACTTTATTCCAGAGCCTTGGGAAATGTGCATACTCTGATTTGAAGCAGACTGCATGTTATATTACTCAAATTATATGTCATGTTTCCCCTTGCGAAATGTTATTATCATACGTCTCTGCAGTAAGTACAGGATGCATAAGACGAGACTCTACCCTCTTCCATTACACGAAGACAATGCCTCGGCGTGGAAATGCCAGGAAGTAGAGAAAGAAAAGCACATTGACATTCATTTCTCACCCTTAATCTCATCTAGCCCCCGTCATTCCTCCACCTATTGTCGTACTTTATCCTTCACCCTTCTGCACTGCCAGCTTGCAAATCCCGCGTCTCCCACAAGTACCCCTTTCGCATTCCCAGTTCTTCATGCATCTACTCACTTGCAGCGTCTGTCATTTCGCTGACGTCATAAATCTGCAAGATAAGGCATTAGATGCCATCAGGAGATCACCCCGTTACCAGAATGGTCCTTCATTATGGGGATGGAGGGGGCTGGATGCGTGCACAGAAGTAAAACTCCCCCTCTCCCCCTTCCCTCTCCTTCTCCAGACGTCAGAGTTATGGAGCTATGGTTTTTACAGTTCCATTCTATCTAAAAGCTAAAAGCCAAGGCGTTTTGAAGGAATATGACATTCATCAAGATTTACTCCTCTGCTGGTTGCGAGATTACCTTCTATGTAGAATTCATTGCCTCTTTCTTACAATCCGAAGTTAGTCATCTCACATTCCTTGGTTTTAAGCTTTATTTACTTCTTTGGCCTAGAATATCGCAAGGAAAGACCACAATCTGTCCAATTTGTTCGTTTTGAAGAGGCTCGTAGTTATAGCAGCCAAAATAACAGGGGACAGAAATTATCTCTGTCTGATGGACCAAGCCGAATTCTTTTCGTAATTTTACTTGAAGACAGAAGCAGAGCGAACTTCCGAAACTTATTATCCTTTAAAGGGAGCGAGACTAGCGAAAATGTCGAATGTGTGCATATATATATATATATGTCTGTTTTAAGTGCATAAAAGTTTTGGTAAGGAAACCTGAAAGACAAAGAAGACCTCTGGGAAGACCTGTGCATAGATGGGAGGATAATATGAAACGGATCCTAAAGAACTAGGATGCGGAAGGGGTTAGGACTCTATTCGGCCCACGCATTACCACGTATTTCCCAAAATTACCCAGAAACGGACATGAGGTTCGCAGTACAAGAGTCGATAAGATACACGTAGCCAACAGTAGAAGCAGAAGTCGTTACGTTGTTCTGTCTGCACAACAAGACTTCATAATTTGAATTGGTTTCCACCACATCACAACTTAATTTAACTTTATTAACTCATTGTTCTTAATTCCTATAACTACTGCAAAATCCTTTGTGGTACGACAGTAACAAACGATCTAAAGTCAATTTGTAGTCTTAGCTGTGTCTTCAGATGATGACCAGTAACGGCAGAAACATGTAAAGGCAAAACTTTTAACTATCTTCTATTAAAGTAGATGCACTTGATCGTCTCATTCCACTTTTTGTATTGAAATTGTAATGGTTCAGTATGTGTTTTTTATAAAGATATGGATTAATCTGGCTCAGGATCGGAAACAGTGGCGGGCTTTCTCAACACAGCATTGAGCTTCGGGTTCTGTAAAATGATACCAATTTCTTGAGTGGCTGAGCGACTTGTAGCTTCCCAGGAAGGGCACAGCTTCATGGAGTTAATTGTGTGGCTGTATAACGACTGGTTGACTCTGTTAGTGCAAAATATTTCATTTTGATGTTGAGGAAGTGCAATTGGCGTTGCAGTGATAGTGGCTGCAGGCGCGGATGATTGTAAACCTTTCGCACTAGGACATGTTCCACTGTTGAGCTCAGTACATGAAATATGTTCGTTATTGCTGCATGATCCCTGGGAAGGGGGTGGAGTGAACGCTCTTTTTATCTTATCGCATTGCATCCCTTGCCATTGTAAAATGCAGCAGAAAAAGAGAGGCTGTTTTTCATTATTTTCAATCTGGTGTGATCTGATTATAAAGAGAGATGGTAGCTGATGGTTTCATTTTGAAACTCTGCGGGACGGAATAACAGCATATTGCTTGTTAGTTCTATAGCTCCCTGCTGTTATTCTCGTAGAGTTCATCCACATTAAACCTTTCAGTTCTCCCCACCGTATCCTGTTTCCGAATTTGTGTTACTCCGGATTTTATTTTGTTTCGTTTTGCGTTTCTCTGATCGACTGGATGGACGGGCAGAGTTGTAAAGGACATACTCGTCTTTTCAAGCATGTAGTATTTTAATGCCAATTTCGTCCTTGTTTTCTGCACTGCCTTTCCCAAATGACACTCAGGGACCCTGTTTGTCAATGTGATCATTACACGATTACAGTTGAGTCCCTTTTTTGTTAGGGCAGTGAGCTTAAGAAGGCTAAGATGGGCGAGGCATCTAGCACAAATGACAGTGACGAGGAATGCACGTACTGTTTTATTTGTAAAACTTTAAGTAAGGGGACTATATTGGGGAACCGAAGGAGAATAATGTTGAAGTTCATTATAACGACATGATGTACTTGTATAACAGTAGGCTATAAGTTAACCTGAATTAAGATAGCATCCCAAAGCGGGAAGGCAATCTACAGCCTCGCGACGTACAGTTAGAGGAAGGCGGGGAAAGGTAACGGGTCTGTGGGAGGGACAGTGGAAAATGGTGGTCCCCAAACTGGGATCAGAGCAGACCAATGGAAGGCAGTCGAGTCTGAAAGTGACTGTGATCGGGCCGATGGGACAGCATGGTGTCCGGACATGGCGGAGACCAGTAAGAGTTGGTGGTGTCTCAGTATGACTGTGAGCCGTCCAGTGGTAGACGGTGGTGTCTGAACATGGCTGTGTGCGGGCCAATGGGAGATTGTGTTCTCTGAACATGGCTGTGTGCGGGCCAATGGGAGATGGTAGCCCTTAAACATAGCTGCTAGCGGGCCGAGTGTACAGAGTGGCTACTAAAGGGCAGGGCTCCCCCGTTTCCTATCAACCTTTCCTTATATCTGCGGCCTCCCGTTTTCTCTCACGTCTTCTTTTGTATCCTAATGTGAAGGTAGCAGGTTTCCTGTCGAGACTTCAGTCACTTTGTATTTGACTACACGGCGTCGTATACCGTAACCTAGTATTATTCATATAGTTAGGTCATTGGGTGTTCTTCAGTAATGTTAATACGAAAAACGTGTGAGCAATTAAGGGGTTAAGGAGAAAAGATAAAGGGTGGATGCATGCATTGCGTGGGGCGGTTAGCACAGAGTAGGTGGGTTGGGGAGAGAGAAGATTTATGTCGAAATTGATCACTTCAATTTCTTCATCCCTTCCCCAATCTAAAATGACATGGGGTGGTTATATTCTAAGATGGTTGAAGCAAATGCCTCGGGGGAACGTGGGGTAAGAGAAAATCTTGCTCCATCGTAGCATATTTCTCGGGACGAGTGACATCTCAGATAATTCAAATTACTCCTCCCGAATGTACAGTGTGCTCCAAAAGCAGTTTCAGTCTCTTCTGTGCCTATTAATCGTATGGGAATATGATAAGTCACATTAAGAACGGCTTAAGGCAACGGCTTCCAATTTTATATAATGGTGGTTCCTGGGCCTGCAGAATACTCCTTAGCGCCCTCTTCTTAATTTCGTCTGTTGGGTACAAAATTATTTTTATAAATTAATATTTGTTAGTTTTCTACCAATTGTATTACTTTCACCCTACAGCTTTCCCAGAATATGCTACCCCTCCCCCAGGCAACTGGGCCCGCTACTCAGTGGCCGCACCTCACACTTCGAAAACCAATGATTTACAGTCTCGCCATGCCGTTCTAAAACTCGTATTAACCTTAATTACGTTAGAACGGCCCCTTCAGAGTATTCTATCTGCCAAATACATGTGAAGGAGAAATTGCCGCATCAGCACGGCGAACAGGACCACATTCCAGATCTCTAACCTCTGTCGGCATGGTTACGGGCGAGAAGTTGGTTATTGGCTGTTGCAAGTAAAAACCGCCTTGAGAGACTCTGCATGCTATGTGTGTGTCTCGTATAATAACTGGCCAACTTTTTACAAAGTTCGATTTGTTGTTTGGGTTTTTCTGTGTGTATTAAAGGCAGTATTTCTAAAATGTTAAAATTCTGTCTGTGATGGTAGCTGATAAAGAACATGGCTAAACCCCAGGCACTGGGAACGCTGAGAAGCTCTAAGCATGTCTAATCATTCTCTGAACTTTTCGTGTGTTGATAATTGCCGAAAAGGGCACAACACAAACGATCGGGGTATATTTTTATCAAAAAGATGTGTAATATTATGTATGAATAATGTATATTAAAGTGTGTGTTTATATATTTATATGCACCGGGACTGCTAGGCTAGGGATTCTCACTGCGAATCCTAAGGTGGAATCACGGTGGATGAAGTGACATTGGAGCATGATTTTCTTCGAGTTTCTTCAGTTCCTCTGCTAATCATCACTGCATCACTGCTCGATACTCAGATATCATCACACCATGAGATGTGCGACAGCCCTGACAGGCAGCACATTATCACTTCCTGGGCCCTTAATTTGGCGGCTTCATCCCTAACGGGGCACTGGGCTGGAGGTACTGAGTGTGGACACCATGCATATTGTTCTGTCCGTAAATTGTGAATTTATTTTGATCACACCGTTTCTCTTCATTTAAGAGGTATTTTTTAAATTATATTACAGTTTTCCTTGCGACCCAGAGGAGATATTTATCTCGTTAAATGGACCTAATAGAATAACACTTACTTACCTCTGGATTTTAGGACCCAGCAGAAATGGGCGCATTTCTTATTTCACAGCCTTCCGCAAAAACATGTGAAAGTTTCGCCACGCATGAGCAGTAGTGGTTGTAAACAGAAAGGCACAGTCTCTGACGTAGTGATCAAATCAAGAAGCGTGAAACAACTCGGACGTATAACACTTATAGAAGCAAATTAATGCTTACAAAACTTTCTTTCTGAAACATTAAAAAAAACAGAAAACCGTGGAATTGACCGGAGCTTAATGTAAGAGCATGTTTCGGATAAAACTTGTGCAGTCCAACTGAATAAAGCACCAAATGTGCACAAAGAAAATATTACACATTACTATCTCATACACTAATGACGTTGAGTACGTTGCCTTAGGAACGATTGTTGTTCGGTACACCATTGTTGGCTACTGAGTACCGAATGGAAATGAAAACTGTCCGACCGATGAAACGGATTCTCATATGCAATTCCTGTCGATTACGTTACCCTCGCAAGAAAATCCACTGTTATTCTGTAGATCATTGTTACCTGCTGGCAAAATATGACGTTTCGGAAACTATCTATGTCAGTTTCATGTAGAATGAAAGGTCTCGTACATTCTGCGGCCTGCTGCAAAATGCTGTTCCTTCTCACTATGCTAAATATATACGAAATTTCGGAGATATATATATCTGGATCTTCATATAAAACAAAGGTTACGTGCTCTGTAAGGCCCACTGTGTAAAGTTGTCCATTGTTAACAGTCCAAGTACATACGAGGTTTCGGTAACTACGTATACGTCTATGTCAATATTCTTATTGAAGGAAAGCGGCTCAACTGTGGGGTAATTCAGATGAAGCTGTTCCTTGTTACTAAGCAGAGACCCTGGCATCTATCCTATATCAACCCTTTAAAAACTTAATTTCTTGCAAATACTGTATATAAAGTGTCAGTGCGTACCTCACAGGAAACACATTACGACACCGCTACAAAGCCTAACCGGTTAACACTGTTTAGGGAAAGAGTGACTGCTTATTATGAGAACCATACGAACCAAACAAACACATTCTGTGAGCAGGATGCGTAGTTTAATATGTTCAAGCGGATGGTCCATATAGTAACCACTATGCTTTAAAGGGTTAAGAGTCCGGAGTGAGAGGTAACCAGCGAACGTGATGTGTCACAAGAAGAGTAGAGAGAGGAATGTTTGCCAGGAAACATACGATTCATTCGCTTATGTTACTCTTATGTATTGAGACTTGGGCCATAAAATATTAGCAAGTGACTTCCCTGTTTCTTATTATTTCGTGTGAGTCCGTGCAGAAACTGTCTGGGGAGTCATTGGCTTTCTTCTTGCAGATCAATTATTCAGAGGCCGCTTACATCGTAGATGAAGTCCTGGTTAAATTCTCAAGGTTGCATTTCCCACACACTTAAATGCTCTTGAGTGAATTGCAGTATGTCCCAGCGTGTTTTGTGTAGCTGTATATTGCGTATAGGCAGCACCTTAAATGCAATTTTAATCTTCTCAGAATTTCTGCTGCATATGACAGAGGTAAATCGCAGATTAAGTTGAGAAATATCTTTGACAGGAGTAAAATACGTGTCGAAGAGGCGGTACTGCCTTCTTGTGGAAAATAAAGTGTACGGCGAAGAGTAGCTACCGTATTTGAAATAGTTTGTTTTCTTACTTAAGGAAAATTTCCGTTAAAATATGATTATCAGTACTGCTAAAACTCCTTGCCCGGCGACCCATTCATATCTTCAAATGCCCCACTTCCCTTCTTTTTCCGTCAAGGAATTCTTTATATTGTGAATGTTTTGTGTATAAAACGCACGCGAAATGTTAGGTTTGTTAAGTTATCTCGGAAATCATGATGAGTGGTTCATTTCTCTCTGCAGCTCTTAATTAAGTCACTCTTCACATCGGTAAATACGATTTAGCTGCTTCCGCAGAAGGTACCAGCAGAAAAGCGCCTAAAACCTCGTATAAATAGTCTCTTATTTCTGCACGAGTTAACAAAAATTGGAATGTACCGATGAATTTTATTGAACTTTTTGAATATAAAGTTTTATGGAAATCCATTCATCGATTCTTCATTTGTTCTGTGGCTGCAGACACTCCAATGCTGCTGATAATTTATTGTGTTATTTATTTAAGCGCGGTCTACATACGGCAGTAGGTAAAGAGGTAAGGTTATCCCTGTAACAGGCCGTGTAAACCCATAGGGTTATGAGACATCGAGGCTCCCACATTTTGTAGACACTGGGCTCATAGATGACGGTGAGGTTGTCAGCCTTAGGCGCCGGCAGCCCTTTACCCGCAGGAAGATTTCGGTTACTCATTTCTGTTAGAGGCTGAGTCGACCCCAGGGACATACTGCGGCTGGAAGGATTAGGTTAATTAAAAAATCCTATGACCTCATCGAGAAATAAAATATTAAGTACAGTAGTTGCTAATTTCCAAATAATTATAAAAAGAGTTATGAAATATGTAAAATATCAAATTTTCGTATCTATTTATATATACACATATATGTATGTATTCCAAGTGTTAGATTTATCATTACCATTAGCCAGTTTCGGGTTACCATAGCAACGCATTGTCGAGCGATAACACGATATGTGAATGTATGCTATAAATCATAAACGAGTGAGCATCTTGTTTCAGAATATCGCGTGGATTCTGTGATTTTTTTTCCTTGGCACTACAGCCCCAGTGGGCCTAGGCTTACTTCCATGAACTTCTCCGTTCACTTTTCTAGATCTTACACATTCGGTAGGACTCCTTGGGCGGGTGATCAGCTCGTCACAAGGCCTCTACACAAACACAGAAAAAACACACAAACAAACTAAACATCCATGCCCTGAATGGGATTCGAACCCACAATCCCGGTTTCCAAGCGAGCGAAGACAGTACATTCCTTAGACCTCTCGTACCGTGACCGGCGGTTTCTGTGAATACTGATGCTATTTTGATATGTAATATATTGTCTAATGAAAACGATGTACGATTTATTATTTAATGCATGCTGTTCCCTTTTATACCCTGAGGATGGAAGCAGGAACTTTCTCCAAGGGATTGGTAGATATTAAGTTGACTATTAGGTCTCAACAATACGTTTCATTGCCAACGCCACGATAATAAACGCGTAATGTCTTATTTGGGACCAACAACTTTTCGTATATTCACAGAAACTTTCGGCAGGTTTGGTAAATATTCTGTAAGTTGCAACGGATGCTTCGTATCTGAGGAAATGGGAGCACGAAGAGATGTACTTCATATTACTCGTATTCTGCAAGTCTTTAGCTTCATGAGAACGAATGCCTTTGTGCAATTCGTGCTGCTAAGTATCTCCATAGACAGACAGATTCTATGGTTCTATTGTGAAGACATAGGGATGCCTGAACCTTGCTGGTTGTGACACAGAAAGTAGCCGAAAATAGATCCTATTCACAACATATTTAACAGACTTGTAATGTCTCATAATCATAATCATCATCATCATCATCACTGGCACGATAACCCTTTGTGAGCCCTGGCCTTCCTCAGGATTGCTCGCCATTCTTCTCTACTTGGGAAACAGATGGGAACAATGTAAGATTTGAGGCTTTCACGGCGGTGACTATGAAGAAANGAACAATCTTTACGGAGAGACCTCAGCATTTCTGGAATCGTATTGAAAAGTTGAAACTAAGGATGGTACTTGTCACTTTAACGACAGCGGGGATTAGGGCTTTGAAAGGTAAATTTTACCCGGCTGTCAGGGAAATTAGTTGCCGCCACGCATCATGCCTGAAGACCCTTATGGGTAAATATTTCACAGTCTTAATATGAAAAACCAGCTATCATTTATAATAAGGGGAGAAATAATTTACGAACGTTTCGAAATCCCAAGGAAATTTTTCTATTGATGTTTATTTTTTGTTCATAATGTGTTTGAGGGTCCTTTTGCTATTTCCACAAGAAACCAGTTTCATCCGGTCACTGTGTAACCTCTATTTTATATTCTCCTTGAATTAAAAATGAGAATTCCGATAAATTACATCTTTCTGTCGCAAGTCTGTGGATACACATGGGTCTCGTCCATCAATCATTGGTAATGGAATGGAGTATTTTGAGTAATGGAAGTTTGGCCATAATAACACTCAACTCACAACAAGAAGATGCCAGAAAATGTATTGCCAGCATTAGGAATTGATTGTCCCCTAATCACGAGTTAATTTTCGCATGATGCTTTCCTTTACTCCACGAACCAGGGAACGTCTTACCTTGCGTAGCGAACCTTACGCAAAGAACGTACTGTGGGCGTATCGGAAATGTGCTGGGAACATTGGTAACATTGTCTTGTAACATACCGGTCGACGTCACTAACTGACGATGCCGCAAACACGTTCCCACAGTAAATAAAGCATAATCTCCTTAGCGACATTTCGTTTGAACGAGTCTCCATACTTTAGGAGCCGGGATATCTCAGTATAGCGATGGGCTAGACGGACATGGTTCATTTCTCGGCAAGGGCAAGTGATTTCTCTTCTACTCCACAGCGCCGAGACAGGACCTGAGGCCCACCAAGCTTCCTGTCCAGTGGGTACTGGGGGCTATTTCCGTGGTGATAAAGTGGCCGGGGTGTGAAGCTCACTACTCACCTTCATCTAGTGCCGAGGTCAAGAATGGTGGAGCTACACCTGCACTCCTCCATACGTCTTCGTTTCATGGTACTTATTTAATCAAACACGGATAAATTTACCTTTACCTTTTAAGTCGCGTTAATTTGTATACCATTCCTCACGGTGTTTCAGAAATGCTATTAGCCTGCTATTGGTGCCCGTATAGATAGGCTGTCAGGTCCATAGGCTATATAACTCTGAACCCTGCATGGTACTGGCAGGTGTCCCTTGAACTGAAGTAATAAAATTACATTTCTATTGTAACTGTCCCATGAATATGCATTTCGGTTGACTAATATTGTATTAATTGCCACAGTTGCGACGCATGATAACAACATTGTGAATTAAACGGTTGCCAAGCAACAGAAATTAATTGGATGCTAAGCAACAAAACAGGGGTGCGTATAGATGGCTTTAAATCATAACAAGATGTTATGGGAATAACTTGAGCGCCTGCTGTCCTTTGGTACGACATGAACCACATAGAAAAGTAAGAAAATTTAGGGGGGGGCTTACACAGGCACATAGACAGCAAGGAGATACTCTAAGACTCCTAACAGAAACTAAGGGGGCATACACAGACGGAGGGACAGACTGACAGCAAGTTGATCTCATAAGCGTCCGTCTATTTTCAACAGAAAGAGAGCAGTATAGTATTTAAGTATCCTGTTGCATTAATATGCCAGGGCCCAACAAAGGGCTGCAGAACCATTGATGAATGAATGAATGAATGAATGAAAAAGGCAACACCTGATGAAGGCAGTATGCGGTCGAAACATGTAGTCAGGAAGAAGGGTGACTAGAATATAAGTTGCATTTAAGCAGGAAATGTATGTGAATTAATTGAAGGAAAGTAAGCTAAAGATAGGTATGATAGCCAAGCAACAGATTCTGTACGGAGAGAAACTGGCAACACTGTACGAAATATTCTTATAACAAATAAGAAACGTCACTATTTAAGTTCAGGTTATTTAAGAGAAACCCAGGCAAGAATTTTTTTTTATTTACATAGTATTAGCAATCAGAATTACGTTTGATTCTCTAAGCTAATTAGCTGCAGTAATCTTCTTGACGTGGAGAGGGCTTATCCAGAGATAAGTCCTCGTTAACCCTCTCTCAGGTCGGCTGGCCAATTCATTTTCAGTCTTCGTCCATTGTGCGGTTCCAGCAACGGTTGCATTAGTACGTTCTCATGTCCTTCTATTGTGTTGAGGTATCTTGTGCTTTTCTCTATTATGACTTCCTTCACTAGCGGCACTTTCAGGCCTTCATGGAGCGTTATATTGGAAACATACCATGGGACCTTAGTAATCATACATAGTATCTTTGACTGACATGTTTCGATTGTGGAAATATTGGTTTTGCTAGCACATCCCCATATTTCCACTCCATATACCCAAATTGGTTATATTATTGTTTTGTAAAGACAGATTTTGTTGTCTGATGAGAGTTTGGAATTTCTTCCAACTAACCAATGCATATCCTTGATTTTTAAATCAATCTGTTTGCGTTTTTTTAGTAATGTGTTCTTTCCGGGTTAGATGGTTGTCTAGCTGAATACCTAAGTATTTTGTGCTGGGTGATTCAGGTATTTGTATGTTATTAAAGAAAACTGCAGTACACTGTTCTCTTCTTAGACTGAAGTTTACTTGCACTGAGTTGGTTTCGTTGATTCTTATTTTCCATGTATTTGTCCACTCTTGTATTTGATTTAGATGATTTTGCAAAGTGAAGGTAGCTATTGCTGGATCTGTGTTGGCTGAGAGGATCACGGTATCATCCGCAAATGTGCCCATTGTTGTGTTGGCATTGACCCAGACAAGAAATGGGCGTTCTTTTGGGGTGCATGATCTGTAAAAGAAAGGCCGAGCGAAGGGAAATGTAAATAGAATAAGAAGAAA
Organism: Cryptotermes secundus; assembly: GCF_002891405.2. NCBI lineage: Eukaryota > Metazoa > Arthropoda > Insecta > Blattodea > Kalotermitidae > Cryptotermes > Cryptotermes secundus. The sequence goes on from NW_019738363.1 coordinate 1,418,537, forward strand.
GAGAATGTCGGATAATTTGAGCTCGAATTAAGACTGTGACATATTTTGAACACGTTACTATTGGCAAGTGGCGTACAGAAACTTTTCCTCTAAACGTTCAGTCTTACAAGTACTGGGTCTGAATTTGGATCCGCCACTGGATTTTCTTCGGGATTAAAATTCAATTATTCAAAAACAGTGGCGCGGAAAAGCGGATTTCTACCTGCAGCTGGGAGGAGGCGGACGTTGTCATGACGTCTGCAGAGCGGCTTACAGACACGTTAATGGCGAAACGTTATTCTGCTCCGTATAAACTTAATATCGTTTCTAACAAAAGTACATCCGCCCAACTTAAGTGCGTCATGTTGCTTTCGTGAAACTTTAACTTCTTTGTTGATAGAGTTAACTGTGTTTGTGGTTAAACGGGAATGTCGTGACGATTGTGATATGTGGTATGTGGTACACGCGGAGGAAAGGAGAAACATGTAAGGAATTTGCTTTCCAGACCTCGAGGAAAGAGGATCTAGTCGTAGAGCGGATAATATTAGAACTGATGTTGAAATATAGTATATGACCTTTGAATGAATTGTGTCACGTGTTATGAGTGACTATAGACATGTTTCCCCCATGTGCCCTGAAGATAGATGCAGCATTTTCCTCAGAAACGTTGGTTTCCCTCTACCAAACTACATCATGCTATATCCCAGAGGCACGTAATATTGATACGTTCCGGCGAGATGACCTTGCATTTCTATATATTTCTATAGCCTTTAGTCAATTTTCGCCAGTAATTTAATATTGCGAGAATATATCAGTATCTGATGCGTTCTCTTTTCCGTTGTTTCCCTCTGTGTCCGCGGGATTAAACGGTCGGATCGTGAAGCTGAACACTCATAATCATCTGATGTCCTGGTCCGAAGTTCCTGGAGCTTTATCTCCATTTTGCACACACGTCCTTATATCTTCTTGTTTAGGCGTTGCGGTACTTACATATCCGTTTCTCTTTATCTTGTATTTTCGCCTGCTGCTTTTATACATTCGCAGGAATCGTCTTCGTCCACGTAGCCTGTTTCAGTACTACTGCAGGCGACCTGAAGAGTTCAGACTCAATCACAAGACCGCTGTCCCCCTTCCACCTCCTACCTGCTGCAGCATGTCTTCCGCTGGTGCAAATTACTAACCTAATTGTGGTAAGGTCGATGTTTTCAATTGGGATAGTACGTACATTAATGGATGACTGGAAACGCAACACCGCAGCTAAAATTAAATTCTGGGCCCGAAGTTGTTTTTTATGAACTCTAATATGAACAGTTGAAAGTCTGGGAGTACGGGAATTGAATTACTGCGCTGGAATCACTTCCCTGAAGTAGAGAGAGCTCCAAATGTAGCTGTCATTATTTGGCGCCGCCAGCTAATTGCTCTGTCCCTGTCTCGAACTCGGTACATGCATACACAATGTACTGCGTTGACAGTGCCTTTTATTTTCTTTATTGCTAGTGGGGTGGGACTAAGTCCCTTGCACTGCGGCCACTTCTGGCCTATTGTAGCAGCCCCAGTTGATAGGTGAGGGTGACTGTGGAGCAATTGGTGGAATGAAGATTGGCAGGGGAAACCGAAGTATTCGTAGAAAAACTGCCCCAGCGCTAATTTCTCCACCACAAATCCCACTTGACCAGACGCGGGACCGAACCCGGACCGCCGCGGTGGGAAGCCAGCGACTAACCGCTTGAGCTATGGCACGGCCTACAATGCCTTTTAGCTGAACCATTCGTCCTGCAGTATCAGTGTATTAAGGTATCGTAGGTGGGTGAACAAAATTAAAATGGAGAAAGCAGTCTTCTGGCACCGTATAGATGTGGTGTTAAACGACGTTTCGGAGAAATGTATCGCCTCCATCTTCAGGGTAGAAGGAAAAATAAGACATCGGCAAGTGTAGAGACCGTGAGAAGCGGTACAAGCAGACTGGTGTTGGAAATAAACACGGCTATGTGAGAGCAGCGGGGAGGGGCAAGTCTACATGGGAAATCGGTGGAGGGGTAGGGTGGAAGGCGCTGGAAGCAGAAGCAGGGGTTTGTGTAAGATATTGTTTTTCGTCGGAGATGGCGCCAATAATCGGTTCCGATAAGACGGAACTAGACAGGAATGAGGGAGGAGGCGAATCTACACATTATTGTCGTATATTGACAAATCGCGCGTGCGTTCGAACCTTGCCAAGATAACGGCATATAAAACAAGGGAAGCCCTAACGACACGTAGACCGTTGAGCTTGTTGGCGGTGAGAATCAAATTTTGACGAATTTTGTTGTGGACAGCTATAGAAAAGTCTATTTCTCATTCGCTTTGTCGTAAATATCAGAGCTTCAACATCAAAGTCCGCCCCTTGCTCACCCCTTCGCCCGGCCCTGGCGTTCCTCACGTGTTCAGCTACAAAGGCCCTTGTGTTGATTTAACCCCTTGGTCTGGTTCACTTTAAATGTAAGTTGAAATCAAAGGGTCTGATTTATGTTTTAATAACATTGCACTTCGTGCAGAGAACCCAATGGTCTTCCATCTTACATATGGAAGAGATTTCCTTCAAAGCCGGCGCTCCACAAAGTAATAATATGAATTACTATGAACTTATCTTAAAAGGAATCTTGCGTAACATATGTCTTTCACCAGATTACTTATTCATTAAAAAAAATCCGTGGTTTTAGTTCGAAAGCGAATTATACCGACCGAGCGACCGCCGGTTGTCGGCGAAGTTTTTTTTTAATTCGCTTGGTGGGGGGTGGAGTCCAACTGGGTCCACTCGGCACGGCGGCCACTAATTAGCCTATTGTAGCCTCCTCGGGTGATTATGATGATGGATGAATTGCTGGAATGAAGGTTGGCAGGGGAAACCGAAGTACTCGAAGAAAACCAGCCCCAGTGCCACATTGTCCACCACAAATCCCACTTGACCAGACCCGGGATCGAACCCGGGATGCCACGATGGGAAGCCAGCGTCTAACCGCTTCAGCTATGGCACGGCCTTCTCAGCGAAGTCACTGCCAACTTTAGCGGATAGAGGGTGTCGCGTGGTCAGCGCAACGAATCCCTACGGCCGGTAATCTCAGTTTTCTAGACCGGCGCCGTTATTTCCTTGAAATACCGCTTAAATTATCCTCACGAGGCTGAGTGGACCCCGTTCCAGACCCACTACTTCTTAAAAAATCTAGTAGCGCCGGGAATCGAACCCGAATCTCTGGATCTGTAGCCAGGAACTGACCACTAGACCACAGAGGCGGTTACTTATTCATGTAACACTTTATAAGCCCAAGCTTACTTTCATTCTGATAACCGTTTGATTAGCTGTGGTATTGAACTGTGAACGGATTTTAATATACGAGTGTTACAATTGGAATTGAATTATTCAGTAGACCACTCTTTCCCAAACTTCCGGCAACTGCGATCCGCACACACGCGGACACCTCTACTATCGTAACATTACCCTTTGCCCTAAAGAGTATTCAATTGCAAGTAGACGGAAAATTATAGTTAAAGTTGCCGTAAACCGCCGTTTTCTAAAAGTAAATTATAAACAATGATTCATCGCAATTTTTAATTAAAATTATTCTATATGCTGCGTGTTGTATAACACTTTCAGTACATTTGTTTAGAAACTTTGCACTACCAATTGTTATATGTCGATTTCCTTGGAGCATATTCTTATTGGGAAGCTAACTTTCGCTCAGCTACTGAAGAAGGTTACCAACGTGTGACTTCGGCGTTTGGAATTACGCCGCATAAAATTTTGAATGTTTACCGACGTTTCGGCAACCTCATTTACAGTTTTTATAGTTTTATCATTTATTAATAATCATGGGTCCACCGTGTACAACTTTTTAAACATCGCGTAAGAGTGAATAATTGAGTAAATCTAAAAGTCTTTGTTTACTAAGGAATTTACTCGAAGAATTAAAAGAAATCGGTTCAAGAAAATTGAACATCCCTTTCTATATACTCTCATTATTTGTGTCGATTGCCTCTATCGATCGCAATTTGATCAAAACGCGGCCCGGCGTTTTCGAGAAATCGTCATTTCGCCTTTTGGCGTGCCCTCATTTCGCTGAAGATTCTACGTGTCCCTTTTCATTTAAGGAGATGGTTACCTTGAAGTTATGAAATGTAATCAATATCCTCATAGTCGTTTTCGAGAAAATCGCAGCAATTTTTTTGTTTACGGTGTATTTGAAGGGCCCGTATTTTTAGCTGGAATGTGTGTTAGCCAGGTACCGACGTCGAATGGTTAAACTCTTAAATATTAAGTATGGATATAATCCTTGAACCCATTTAGACGCCAGCGAGGCGCACACACACCGAAGCCATTGAAAATAATAAAAAAAGAGCATTTTTATGTGAAGGGGTCCTGAAAACGTGTAAATCCGTCAGAATTTTGGGACCGATTCCTTTTCACGATCACAGTACTTTTCTTACATAGGAGAAAGGAGAAATTAGTGGCTATTTTTAGAGTAACGACAAGTGGTTTTTATTGTTTTTGTTATTGTTATTGTTATTGGAGGGGGTGGGTTTCCCCATGCACCGCGACCAGTTTGATCTATTGTGCGTCCCCCTATGATCTTCTACCAGCCTCTATACCCTACCGATACTGGTGCTTACCATCAGTCCCTACTCAGGCAGCGAGGTCGGCCTCTACTGGCTCAGAGGTATCTCGATGCTTCCCCCATCTACCAGAGGCGTTAGAGACTACTGTTGGGCGGGAAATGTCCTTAATTTAGCTCAGTGGCCTCCTTTGGAGACATGAGGTTCTTTTACGTGCCGTAAAGCTACGACACGGGACCCACGGCTTAAAGTCCCTCCCGGAGGACTTGTTCCCTGAATTTTTCCGCCCTTAAAAATCCACGACCTCCGCCGGGTTTGAACACGCGTACCTTGAGTCATGAGGTGGGAACGTTACCCCTAGACTACGGAGGCCGCTACGACAAGTGATTACCTTGTAGTAAACTAGACGTTTGAAACTCAAAAGCGTGGACTGATTTTTGTTTCTGCTGTCTGGATTCGGTGGGTTTTAAATTCGGAATCAAGTCAATTAATCATTTACGCACTCTCCACTCACATAATTGGCGTGGCATCATTCCCCAATTATGGAGATGAAAATTTCATGACGTGTTTCACTTATTCATGGTTTATTGATGTTTATTCCTGGCTATCTGATCGTTATACAGTTTGAAATATCAGCATTTTTCCTCTCTTGTCAACCGATTGATTTCTGATATGACGCTGCTTCAAACATTTAACGTAACACTGATTAAATGGGCTTTTACATTTACGTCACCGCATGTCTTAGCCCAGTGCTGTATAGAAATTTCATTCTCGGCTCAGAGGGAAGAACGTTCCCTGCGAAATACTGATGGCAGGTTTCTAATCAAGGAGTTCCACGCTGGTATATAACCCGGAAAGTTATTGCTTTGTTCACAGAAATCTGTCATTGGACCCTGCTTGGACAAGTTCAGTGCATTCCATATCCTTCACATAAAATATATGTTGTAAACTATTTGTAATATCCGATCATGTTGTATGGGATTTGTGGTGGACGAAGTGGTACTAGGGGTTTCTCCGAGAGCTTCGGTTTCCCTTGCCTGTTCTCATTTCACAAACTGCTCGACACTCATTAATCATTCTATCACCCGATGCTGTATAGTGGATCAGCGTCGTTAAATAATCAACTTAAATCAAACGTAAACAAAGAAAGGAAAAATGTGCTCTAATATTTTTGCTAGATACAAAATGACGCATGTAGAACTAAAACTTGTATAGAAGCAAACTTTATATGGTCGTCTCTCTGGAGATAGGGACCAGCTCTATCGATTGGGCTCAAATGAGTACGTTTTTCCTGAAGACGGAGACAGAGTACAGTCTCCGAAACGTTATGTTTTGAAAAATAAACAGGATGGTATGTTTTCAGATAAAGACCAGACGATGGATAATGCTCAAAAACATAATATTTGTACTATTTATATACTTGTGTTATTAACAGATTTAATAATATCGGTTAACAAAATAATCTTCGTTAGAAATATGAGTATATATGCCAGTTAAATTATCCTTAGGAACACGCAGTTCCGATGGGTTAGCCTCTGGAAATCGGCAGCTTTCTAATAGACACCTCTGTCTGACTTAAACATAGCAGGCACACGGAAACTCACACTCTCAAATATGGACGAGCTGCAGAATTTGTTTAAGAAAATAACAACATAGAATAATATTAATATCTCAGTTCTGTATTTATGTACGTGCCGGAGTCAACACGAATACAGAGCAACAACAAGAACAAGCATGACACAACAAATAAATATGTACTGAAGAAGGCAGATCGTTGAATGCTATATTATTTACGTTCTAGTTTAAAATTTGAGGTCCCAGAGTTTGACTCCCTGGTACTACACTCGTGTATCGGGTTTTAATTACTGTTCCTGTAGCACAGTCCTCATCTGATATGTGTTACCGTTTTATTTTTACACATCCTGGTGGCTCCCACTAATTAATGATCTGCGAATTTTTTTAGTATTTCAGTTTCGTGCTTCTTACCATCTTCATCAATTACTCTTTATATTTAAATTATATGTATTCCTATTTTCTGATATTGCGCTTTGTTTTTGCATCCTGATATACTCCTAATACTAATTTCTTGATTGAAATTGCAAAATCTCTTATCGGAAATTCTGTCTTTTCAAGTACTCGTATTTATGCCTTCATACCACCGTACGTTGCTCTACCCTTCTCCTGTCTCTTGTAGCTTCAGCTCCTCTTCAGTCCGATATCTCCCGTTTTGTACCGTATTGTTACTTCCTTGGCTTCCCTGAACTTAATTGTATGCATACTTCCCTCACCCACTTGCTCCTTCAACTGCCACAACAGTATTAGTATAAATAAATGTAATGCATCTGAACTGTTGTGGCTTCTTTTTAATTATTTTCTATTACTAAATCAGTCTCCTGCACAGATTAAGCTCTGTATTTGAAATTCTAGCACAGTCTCTCTTATCCTCTCGCATCACCCAGTTTATTGCTGTGTAGTACGACACAACGTAACGAGGTAACGTGAAACTATATCCCAGTGCCCGGACTTCCCCCACGGAGCGGCTTGAAGCAATACATCATGTGATAATCGTCACTACGGCACGTTTATCTACCATATTCTGGATAAGCTGCCCATAACCCGTTTAATTGCATCCTTATCCTACCCTGTCAGCTCGTTATCATATAACCCCCCTCACACTCTTGGAAACACTGACTGTGATAGGATTAATCTCTGTCCTGAAAACACTGGCTAATGATAATTGCTGATCAAGGACGTTTGGGATTATGTTTATTCTGACACATCACGTGTTACTGTCGTTGCATGCCATTTGTTATGGTTAAAAGTGTGTAGTCGTGTCTGGAATTTGTCAGCAGTGGATAGTTAGAGATTAATTATACGAAACGGTAATTTTGTCTGCAGTTTTGTGTGGTTGTTAAATTTGGCCTCTTACGTTAGGAGACTAGAGAGGTTCTTGAACATGGTGCTGACGAGATATTTGAACAAAACAGTAGGAGCCTGGCTAGAACTGAACAGTAAGGAGCTTCATAACTTGTTCTCCTCGCACAGATATTACTGCAATTATCAGTCACTGAAGATGGGTGCAACCAGGTAGGAGAAGCGAACGCATAGAGATATTTGGTAGGCAAACCTGAGGGAAAGAGACATGAATTCCTAGACGTATGTAGGAGGATGTTATAAAGTGGATCTCAGAGAAATAGAATGGGATACGTAGTCTCAATGTATCTGGCTTAGGGATAGGGACCAATGCCGGGCTCTTGTGAGTACGCAAATGAATCTTCGGGCTCCATAATGTACTGAGAACTTTTTTATTGGCTGAGCAGCTGTTGGGTTCTCACTAAGGTCTTTGCTCCATGGAGATAGTTTAGTTTGGTATTTGCTGCCGGGATAGTTAATTAAAGTTACAGTTTATTAGTTGAGCTACCGATGCTTGATTACGTAGAGGGGGCAGATTTTTTTTTTCTCTTCTCCGCAGGGCCCAAAGTGGTCCTGTGGCCCACCTATCCTCACATGCAGCTGGCAATTCCGGCTCTTTTTTGCTGACGTACAGCGGCTCGAACCTAAGTTGACCACTCGCATCTATCTACTGTAGAGTTTGCCTGCCCTCTACATCTTCACAGTGCGATGTTTGTACATAGCGACCAATGTAATCTGTCTGCACGCGGATAGTCTGTATCACTTTTAAGGATTAAGTTTCCACCTCTGAGAAAAAACTCCGACTCTATTAGAAATACCATTTAATTAGTTCTATTAAGGAAATGATTGTTGCTTGCTGTGGGAATTTTTCGAAAGCAATAACTTTACTCTGGGAGTGAAATGGAGCGGTTCTGACTGTTAAAACAACTGGTACATATAGCCGTTACTTTGTATTGAATGCCTAACATTTTACTTACTTTAATCCTTGAAGGCAGATTGATCAAGTCAAGGAGGATCAGATGGGCAGGGCATGTAACACGAATGGGGAGAAGGGGAATGCATATAGGATATTGGTGGGAAAGCCAGAAGGCAAGAGGCCACTGGGAAGACCAAGACGTAAGTGGGTGGACAATATTAAAATGGGTCTTAGAGAGATAGGATGAGATGGTATGGAGTGGATTGATCTGGTTTAGGATAGGGACAAGTGGAGGGCTCTTGTGAACACGATAATGAACCTTTGCGTTTCATAAAATGCTTGGAAATTCTTGAGTAGTTGCAGATTTGGCTTCTCCTCAAGAAGGGCTCAGCTCCATGAGTAAGTTAAGTAAGTTATTCCTTGAAGGTAGGAGAGCTGTTATGCCTCTAGACTTAAAATAAATTTCCTCACACACGAGTTACTAACGAACAGTATAGCACTGTATTCCTTCGTGTCACAAAAGTCTCTTGTGATTGAAGTTCTCTGTTTGAAATGCAGTTTATTCCGTGGGGTTCCACTTGAGGTGATTGTGGTCACTTAACATATCTGAAAACTCTTTATCATATGCACATCCCTGTGAAATATACTGCATGTGTGTTCTCTTGTTACTCTTGTGGCCAGCGAAATGTTGCTATGGTTACCTCCGTTCTTCTCAGTTTCATGAGTACAGTTTTAATGCGAAGGGACCGCGTTCATGCCACTTTGCGCTGCGTTATTTTTGAAAATCAAATTGCTTGAATTGTGCCCCGAGGCACTTAATTGTTTAATAAGAGGTACATTATCCCCAAATCCTTTGACATTCCGGTAGCCATGGTCAATAACTCAGCAGCGTATTTTTGGAGTAAAAGTTCGCTGCTGTGACAGGAATTTCCATGTCGAAAGGACAGTATCATTCCACATAAAACAAGTAATGGGCAATTTCTGTCGAGGTTTGGAGCGAGCAGAGAGATCTTTGACCTCTCCACATAACCCGGTTGTCAAGCTGTAACGATTATTGGACTACCGTGTGTCCAGCAAAGTAACTATTTCTGCTAGCATGCATTATTACCTGCTAGTTATTTATTTATTCCTCATTCGTCGACTCCGTTAGGATCTCACACAAAATAACGTGAAATGCTGGGATAAATAGCGAATAGTTAACCGAAAAGGATGTGGAAGGAAGTGGTCGTTGCCTGATTTCGGTTACTGTTATGGAATTGTCCTTGAGGGTCTAAGGAATACCACGAACAACTTTATGTAAACGTTCTCCTAGCCGAGATATGAATCCGCGTTCCGCAGTATAGGAGGCAGTAATGCTAGCCGTTCTCCCGCGATGTTTGGTGTTATAATTTTAAATATTCGGGACTCAAGAGCACGTGTCTGTTATCACTGATAATTGAAATTCATTTCATGCGTTCTGTGACAGTTGTAGATACACGGAATTATGGGTTTTTGGACTTTTTCCATCTCCGGAATTCTAGGCGATAGAGAACAAGACGATGGAAAAGTCCAAAAATCCAGTAATTCTGTCATCCACCATCGTCAGAACCCTTTGGACTCTACAGTTCCAGATGATTGTAACTCTGCCGATCACAGTGGCCGTGCGGTCTGAGATATGAAGTGTCTTAACACAATCGAACGCTGGGATCGTAGGTTCGAATCCCACTCAAGACATGGATCTCAGTGATTTGTGCGTTTATTCTGTGTATACGTTCCATATGAAGATAGAGGCCTTGCAACGTGCTGATCCCCGTCTAAGGAGTCCTACCGACAATGTACAGGATCAAGAAACTGAAAAAGTGACCAAGACTCAATAAAGCGGTTGTAGAGCCATAATAATAATAATAAGTTTATTAGTAGTTACTATAGGATTCTGACGATGGTGTATAACACACTGATATGTTGGGTTTTTGGACTTTATCCATCGTCCTGGTTTTTAAGATAACAAATTAAAACACGACATTTCGGAAACTGGATCTGTTTCCGTCCTCAGATGAAGGAAAACACCTATTCAGTTGGGTCCGTTAGAAAGAGCTAGCCGGTTCTAGCCGGTTTTTCGAGTGATTGAGGCTAGCTCTTTCTAACGGACCCAACTGAATAGGTGTTTTCCTTCATCTGAGGACGGAAACAGATCCAGTTTCCGAAATGTCGTGTTTTAATTTGTTATCTTAAAAACCAGGACGATGGATAAAGTCCAAAAACCCAACATATCAATAAGTTTATTGTCTCCGTACGATAATCATGATGGTTTGGTTGTCAGAGATCCGTAGAAAGGTGTGCTGGTGTTTGCAGTGTTTGAGTTTTGGGTTATATATCGCAGTAAGTCTGAAAATATATTTTTGAAAGAACGTGACTGACAGCGGAACAAATTTTACGGATGTCTGCACTTACCACGTTATGAATTAATAAACGAAGCTATTCTAAACACGCATTAGCCATATTCAGTAGAAAACAGAGGAATTATTTAAAACTGATGAAATGTTGAAGTACATTTCATATATGAAATGCGAGTTGGGCCTTATGTAAAGCGGTACAAGGAACGGAACCTATCTACAATGGAATGCTGTATCTCATACACATAAATCAAAGATATATATGGGGATTCAGATCCCATAGTGACGTCATGTAACCGTGATGCATTAGCGGAATAAGAGAAATAGCGTTGGATATCAAACTTTTAAACTAGATCACAATCTGATATGCATAGAGCGAACAGCAGGGTACAAAGACGCAAAGGAAGAGAATGTCATACGTTTCTGTACGTACATATACACCTTTAACAGTCTGCAAAATGTGGAACATTTCTTCCTCTTGATATCTGTTTAAAAAAAAATTGTAAAACACATCTCACATTGCACCCTCGGGAAATATTTATTCCCGGAATTCTGCCTTAAAAGGATCCAAGATTCATTGTTTTAGGAAAAGGGTTAATGTCTAGGTCAATAAATCAACACAGCATTTCGTAAAAATCAGTTGAATTCTTGAAATGTAAATATTAATTAAGTACAGTGGACTTACCAATGATGTAACCAACAGAACACGTTTGAGAAAGGGCTCTGCTTGGGAATTGGGATTTAAGGGAGACGACGTAATGGTAGGCTGGAGACAGTTCACTGTTGAGGATTTTCACAATTTGTACTTGCCTCACGCAATATTAGAATAATCTATAAGGGTCGATGAGATGGGCGAGACATATAGCACACATTGAGTATATGAAAATTCGATGGAGAATTATATTTGAACAGCTTGAAATGAAGAGACTGTACACGAAAAGCAGACATGTATTATGGAAGAATACTATGAAATTGCATCTGAAATGAAATGAGGCACGGGCGTATGCACTTCATTTAATTGACTCGAGATGCGGTTCAGTGAACGTGGCAATGAAACTGCGGAGAGTTTCTTAGCCAGCTGAGCAACTGTGATTTTGTCAAGGCTTATGCGTTACTGAGTTATGTATTTGTAGCTGAAATGTTTTAACCAGACGTCCTGTAGCCTGCATCCCCCATTTGAATAATAATTTCTTCTGGCATAGTAAAAGAAAAAAGTAAAGGTATCCCTGTGTCAGGCCGTTGAGGGCCATATGATTGTGTGGTGTTGAGGCTCCCAAATTTTCTCTAGACAGTCGGCTCATAAATGGCGGTGAGGTTGTCAGCCTTACGCACCGGCCGCCCTTTACCCCCAGGAATATACCTGGTATTCATTTCTGTTAGAGGCTGAGTCGACCCCAGGATCATAATGCGGCTGGATGAATTACGTAAACTGAAAAAATCCACCTGATTGGAATTCGATCCCGCGACCTTCCGGCTTGTAGCATAGTGTCTCAGCCAACTACGCTACCGCGTGTCCCCTGTTCTGGCATAGACATTTTTCTTTTAAATGTGAACATTTTATTGGTATACAATTAGTAATATGCCTCGCTCAGAATCTATATTAATAACATTTCACATGTTATGAACGATATGAGTTCTGCTCTAGCTGTCACATTCTGAGTGAAATCACTTCTACTATGTCATGGTAGTTTTAGCCGGTCACGTGCAACTGAAACTCTGGAAACGGTGCCCTATATGAAGCCCTCAAGGCGACAGAATGCAGTGAAATATTCTCAGGCGAGCAGGTCTGTCAGTGAGGATGTGTCCCTGTCTCCATAAGGTACATTCATTCATTCATCAGTAATCTGTCAGACGACAGGTCCACAGTCTCTGCCAAAACAGTTCCTCCACTTAATGCGATCTTCTGTTTTTGGAAAGAGACTATCCAGGAAAAGTGATAATGTGGTAGTTACGGCCGACTTCAAATGACGGACCGATCATCTATCTCTATGCAGTCCGGTCTGGGAGGGACGTGATCTCCGTGCATACTTGTAGCGTGTGATCACAGTCCTCATGATATAAAATCCAGTTGGTGGAGACAGAGTCCACTCTGACACTGTTAATCGCCCGACAATACTTCATTAAATCGAAACTGTATCTCTATGGAAATGAACAAATTACATTTTCGAAGGAAAATATGTGACTAAAGTTAAATTCAGGTCAGAATTTATATGGTTGTTGATATAAAGGCTTTACAGGGGACTTTTGTGTGGAACGCCAGCAACAGTACGTGTATATTCTATCCATCGCATGAAAAGTAGCAAATGATGGAGCGGTAGTTTGGCTTCGTGGTGGCAGAGGCGCCACAGTCTCACCTGAAGACAATGCATGCTCCGAATAATAAACACTTCGCAGCGCCAGGCGTCGTCATGTTCGTTTGATGTGGAGCTGCCGTAACTTTTATACAGCGCTCCATTTCAATTACATTTACTGTAGATAATATCTCTTACGCCTCTGTGGATTGCGTCTGTTTAATCAAGGCGTTTAATAGTCTGATAGTATCTGTGATGGTCGTTAAGAGTAATCAAAATAAACAAAATATAACGGAACCGCTGCGAAGGCTTCAGTATTAAAACAGTTTTGAAGTACCTAACTTGTTAATTGTTATTGGCCTCTTGTTTCCTTTATGTTGTTGTTGAATCCAAAATACCGAACAAAGCGGTTTGATGGTTAGTACTTGCTATTTAGAATCCGGGACCTCTCGATTTCAAATCTCAACCCGGAGACCGGCTACCCTGACTGTGGGTTTTCGTGGTTTTCCCCAGTCCCTCCAGGAAAGTTGCGGGATAGTTCCTCAAACTGGACCACGGCCCCTTTCTTCTACAGTATTTACATTTCAGTATTCATCGATCGTGAATCTTTCGACACTACGTAGCCTGAGCTACTGAGAGCGTCGGAAAATAAGCCATCGAGATAAGTAAACTGAACCCAAGGTGAATATGCGGCTCTTCTTTCAAATTTACGCTCTGTAAATCTCTGCATATCGAAATTATTGAGTTAAAATGTTTATCTGTTCTCTTTGTCTATGCCTCTCTCTCTTCCCCTACTTTCCCCTCCATTCTGCCAAATTTAGAGGACCCTGTTTCTTGTAGCGCACCTTGTTTCTTTTGTTTGTCAGAGTATGAGCTTTTTAATAAATTGTCAGTAGTTATCCATGACCATCATTGGCAAAACAGCCCTTTTGAACCACAGCCTTCCTTAGAGGATCCTTCCGGATTTGATCCATTTTTCATTTTTTTTTATTTCGCAACAGTAACTTTTTTACACTGCAGTGTTGTCAGTCTTGCGTCCAACCCTCAACCTTGAGAATCAGGTCTCTGTATTATTGTCACCCAGTGACCGGGTGGCCCTGCTATGCCCCCAGTCATAGGGTGCCCTTTTCGACGCATTCTCTCTTGCGTGGCTACGGTGGAAGTATTCTAACCCGCCTCCACATGTACCAAAATGTAGTACTACCTGTTGTTTTGCATGTTGTGAAACGCGGTCTCTTGCACTGAGTGAATGACACGGAATAAGGATCCTGGATTTCGGGTTCTTGTAGCGGTGGCCATGAACAATTCGGCCATCTGAGTTGTAACGTCATGTAGTCCCGAAATAGGCCAGAATTTAGGAGAAACCTGTCGCCTCCGCATTGAGGATCGAAGAGCAGGCCAGGCAAGAAACCGAGCACTTATACGATCACTACATTCCACTTAATAGTTTTTAGGACAATTAAAATTGAGGGATATGAGACAGGAGAGACCTGCAGTGTTCACAAGAAGACAACGAAGTGACGAAGTATAACCTGATATAATTTTATCAGTGTTTCGGAGGAAAATATTGCCTCTATCTTCCTCGTCGAAGAGGAAGACCACCAAGCAGTGGAACAGCAAACGAAATATTTGCTACTTGTTTCACTTGATATTCGACCCTGGAGATTGAGGCAGCTCGTACCTTCGAAACGTCCGCAAACATCTATCAGACTGCACGGCGTCACATAACAGAAGATAGTGACCTGGAGAGAAACGTATTTATTTTACTAGGGGTCGGTTTTGAAGAATGTGATAAACTTCATTTTGCACTGTATGTAGAGTATGGGGTTGCGAGCTGCGGCGGCCCACAGAAATTGTACTCGTCCTGGAATTTATGATATGCACCCCTCCCCCCTACCGCTTCCATATCGAATTTAAATTCTTGTAACCCTTTCAGGGATGAACGCACGAACAGAGTTCCCAATTATCTATTCATCATGTGCGCTTTTTCTGATTAACTCTTAAAAATTCGCGAACTCGTCCCACTTGTCATTCCCGAGAGTCAGAGAAATACATCATTTTATATAAATACAAGTTCGGCATTGTAACTGTGCAGTTGTTGTCTTTTATTAACATTTCACACAAATTCTTTCAACTCGTCTGTTGTGCCATATAAAAAAGTAAAGTTATTTCTGTGCTTAACTAATTAAGCACTATGCCATGAAGGCGTATAGGGGAGTGGATGTATAGACCCAGGTTTTCTTGACCTCGGCACTAGTTGGAGGTGAGTGGCCAGCTGCACGCCCCGGCTGCTTTAGCGCATGGGAGAGAGCCCCCGGTACCCATTGAATATGCTGGGTGGGCCCTAGAGCCGGTCTGGAGGAAAGAGTTGGAAAAGATAAAATTCATGACCCTACCACGACTCGAACTCTCGACATCTCGGTCGTCCATCCTGTAGCCAGTCGCAATATCGACTGCGCTATCCCTGATCTTATTGTGGCACATATGGGTGTAAAATTCTTATAGGGTCAAGGTGTAGGTTTATGGGCGTATAAAAGGAGCGTGTTCGTTTTCTTGGTACAGCACTGTAAGTTGGCCATGAAGTTACATGTAGCTTCCGCGGTTAGTTCTAACTTTCGGAGAATGAGCTGCATCAGGAAGCTGGGCGTTCTTTACTTTAAGTATACAAACAAAATGTCGGTACACGAAATCATACAAGTCCTAGCTTTTTATTTCGCTCGGTTTCTTGAAGTTGTGTTCTCTTATTAACAAGAATATTATTATACAGATATCTGTGTAAAGCATCTTAATTTAATACCTTTTTCAGGGAAATTATGTGAGGGAATCAGAGCGGTGATTTAAATAATATCCTATGTACAGACTGCGAAACTATTAACAAATATTGTCGAGTGTACATCGTAACTGAATGTATATACAGGAACTGAGTCTTAAAGTGTTGACCCTTGAAACTGTTTTCGAGTATTTCATGAGCCCACCCCTACGTATCCTCCTGGGCTGTTCATAGAGCTGCCTTATCGCTGTTCTGTTTTATTTACTGGCTGCCTACTGGTAGCGCAAATAAAATGTTCCTGCTTCACATTTCCCTATGCTGTGGATTTTTATCGCTGGATGGCAGTGTCTTCGCATTACAAGTGCACTTATGCTTCTCCGAGAGGGTTTCTGTGTTGAAGTTTCGCCGTGTTTCGAGAGATGGGGTTTTATATTAAAGTAAAAAAATTCGTATGTAAGAAGAGAACTGTGAAATGTTCGCTTGAATCCTTTCAAATTTTACTATTTAGACGGTACTCAAATGAAAATTTTCTAGAAACAGTAAAACATTCCCTTTGTATGAGTTAAAATATGTACCTTAAGGACGGTAAACATTCGTTTATGAATGGACTCGCGATTGCACGTTGCAACAGTTGAAACATACGGTATTCTGGGTAATAATAACGTCCTTGCGCTTGCGCGTTTCTACGTGCTAGAAATAAGCACTTTCATTTTTCTGAGGCTGATGAGCGTTAACACCATAATGAGACCAGTTTGTAATAATCTTGTGTCAGTGATAGTGTTATAAATCCGTTGTCAGGATACGACTAATGAAGAGTGAGAATTCTAGTACGTTTGCAGCGATAAACCGGAAAGTGTGTAGAATAGAGATAGCACTGTATTATTTCCAGTAGTCCCGAAGTGTGTGAATGTATAAGATGCAATAAATCCAATAGAACCCCCGTCTTATATGTCACTCGCCCCAACGCGTGACCATATAATTATTCACAGAATATATACAATGAAACAAAATCTCTTCTCTCGTTCGTGACCTATTGCGTAACTTCCGTTCATGCACTATGTTAACGGCCGACAGTTCGTTGCTATGGTAACCCGAAACCGCGGAATGACAACAATGTCACACTTTGCAAGAGGATTTGTATATATATATATTTTTTTATTGATAGTGGCGTGGGACTACGTCCCTTGTACTGCGGCCACTTCTGGTCTATTGTACCAGCCCCAGATGATAGGTGAGGGTGATTGTGGAGCAATTGGTGGAATGAAGATTGGCAGGGGAAACTGAAGTACTCGGAGTAAACCTACCCCAGCGCCACTTAGGCCATCACAAATCTACTTGACCAGACCTGGGATCGAACCCGGGCCGCCGCAGTGGGAAGCCAGCGACTAACCGCTTGAGCTATGGCGCGGCCCTTGTATATATATGTAAGTTTTTGTTGTTTTAAGATATGGAAGGAAGGACTAAAATGGAAAGTAGTAGTTAGAAGTTATGTCCGTTACTTGTTGCTGTAACCGTGAGTCTTGCTGACTCAGTGCTGCTGTTTCGAAAGGCTAATAGCTATGTTTTGTTTCCCTTCTAGGTGAGTGCTGATACTGGATAGCTACACATTACTTGGAAGCGGTGAGTTGCTATTGCAACTGTACTAGCAGCGCCCGCCTATTCTCGAAACCGGCGCCGCCATTCACATTTATTTTGCTGTGAGTTTAGAAATGGGAAACCTCTCCATTAGCATTTGTTCACTGTTCCTATAATCCGGTATTTTCTGTGTAATAAAGTTCTCGTACAGTTCTGTAGGTCCCAGCGCATGCCACTTATACCCCATTTGGTAGCCACACTAAAGCCTCTTACACACGACGCCACCACTATCGTGCCACCAGGGTGGCGCGGCCGTGTCAGCAAATAACTTTAAATACGTTTAAATAACGCATCACAGGGTTTTAAAATGTTCTACTAGTGCCCGAGTGCAAATACACGTTGGTCAGTCTGTTATTTAAATTCCTGCTGGTCTTCGTCAGCACAGTTATTCCTGGATTTAGGTCTCGTCGAAAGGCCGGTCTCTCTGTAGGCGCTACGTTTGTTGCACCGCAGTTTCAGCACGAGTATATCCGCGCTGTCACGGCGTCCAGGTCACTGTGGACTCTGTGTCACTGCACTGCACTGTACAGGGGTCGGCCTCTCTATGTAGGCGCTACGTTTGTTGCACCGCAGTTTCAGCACGAGTATATCCGCGCTGTCACGGCGTCCAGGTCACTGCACTACACTAAGTAACGTTTATACAGAAGTTTCCTGTCAATGCAGGCTTGTGCAGCAGGTTATGCCCTGACTTATGTAACTTCTCGGAAACTGCAGTCAGCCAGCTGAACGGAGTTAGGCCTGACCGCCGCCATGTTTAAGTAAATTCCCGTTCTTAGGGCCCAAGGCTACAGCTGTAACATAAACTGAAACGTTAGTTTCCATGGAAACTATATGCCTTGAATTTGAAAAATATATCGTACATGAAGAGAGTCTAGGGGAAGAATTTCCCTGGCGGTATGGAAGACAAATGCTGACTGTGTAGCGTGCGTTGTGAGATTCCTTGAGCTCTGGTACAGCTCTGCAAAAATATTGCGATCACCGTTCATTCGTCTCACATTCAATGTAAAGTGTACCCTGTGCTTAACTAATTAAACACTGCGCCATTGAAACGTATTGAGCAGTGGATGTATAGATCCAAATTTTCTTGACCTCGGCACTAGTTGGAGGTGAGTGAACACCCTCACGTCCCTGTAGCTATATGCGCGGAGAAAGAGCCCCCGGTACCCATTGGACAGGAGTGTGGGTGGGCCCCGAACCGGACTGGATGGCGTGGAGATGAGAAAAATCTTGACCTTATCGGGTCTCGAACTCCGACCACTCGGCCATCCACACCCGTTAGCCAGTTGGTATACTGACTGCGCTATCCCGCCTTCTCCTGATATTTAATATTCGTTTAATAGTGAACTCTCTTACTACATCGATCAGAATTCTTCTTGGAAATCTAATAATCCCTTAAATGGTCAAGAAATTTCTCTTCATTTTACCTATCCGGAAGGTTCATTACCATAATCACATGACCCTCTCGTGAACCGGACTGATCCGTTATTTAATACTGAAAAAACTAGCATTGTTGTTCTGCAACCAGCGGAGTGCCGGGTCAGGGACCCGAGGGTGTGATAGTGTGCTGCCTGTCTTGGGCAACTGCTGATAGACGATGATGATTGGCAGGGGAGGCTCGAAATAGCTCTGATAGAGAAGCTACTCTGGGACCACTTCGTTCACAATCAGTCACATGACGTCCACGGAATTAATGCCGAAGAAAAGGGTTTAGAAAAACATTTTCGTAATTAGAAGCTTGGAAACCAGTTCGTCTGATGAACATTGTTCTTCTGTACGTCATTAAACAGAAACAGTTTGTGTGGGGAACAAAGCAAAGGTAAATGAATTTCAGAGGGGTGTGTGATAAGCAGCATTCCTTGGAAGTGATACCAACTTCACACCAGTTGTGCCTGAACAGAACAGAGAAGGAAAATGTTAAGTAATCTTACTTGTACCAGTACTTTAGTGGATCGCAGTGCTCAAAATAAGCCGGGATGTCGATAGGAATGGGTACAGTATTGATAACAAATAAACAATTTGCTTTCCGTTGCCATGTTAATGCATCTGTTCGTCTCTACCGTTTGATTTTCAATTAAGATATCAAGGAGCGATGTTGGCGTTGCGAGCGACAAGGAATTTCCGCAGCGCTATCTACGGGCAAAACAAAAGACACTCGAAGAGCGCCGTAGCTGCTAGGCACAGTATATCACCAGGACTTTTTTATTTCTTACAGAACTAAAACTGAGAGGGACGGGGATTATAGGGATAAGATTTCCATTGTCACTGTTATGTACCGTTAAACGTGTTGAAGTTTCACACAGCAAGAACAGCACAACAGCCACAGCCACACGAACGTTTTCCCTTGCTTGTGTCGTTGTTGGCACGACGTATCGCTTGTTCAGACTTTAAGTAAGCACAGAATGTGTCTGTGTCCGTTCTGGGGGTAGCAACCCTAATTTAGGACCACAGAATCGTATTTATTTTGCCTTTAGCCCTCTTCTTTCCCCTGTTTAACTGACTGTAGTATTTCTTGCATTCTTTAACCATGAAGATAGAAGTGTCCGCTTCTTCAGAAATTTTAGTACCCATCCACCAAACTATATATCGGCATGTTCCAGACGGCAGTAATCTTCATAGACATCTCTGGGATATGATGCCTTGTACCTTGTACCGAAGTACTCGGAGAAAACCTGTCCCAGCGCCACTTTCTCCACCACAAATCCCACTTGACCAGACCCGGGAACGAACCAAGGCGCCGCGGTGGAAAGCCAGCGTCTGACCGCTTGAGGTATGGCGCGGCCTCAATATTAGTAAATAATTGCGGAAGAGATACGTCTTGTCAAATATGCGCTTGTAAATGTCAATATTTCTGTGGCGCGCTTCCAGATTCGCTCATTGTTAATTAAAACTGAGTGACTAAATGATTGACTTAGTGGCTAACAAGTTGAGTTTCTTGCTGATTGACTGGCTTGCTGGCTGGCTGGCTAACGGACTCACTGTCTAACTGGCTAACTGAACTAACTGGCAGATTAACTGGCTGACAGGCGTTCTGGCTTGCTAACTCAGAGGTGGCAGACTGAACATTGACATAAACGGCAGTCCAAAGAAGGCTCCAGGAGCAAGGCTCTGGACCCTGCCAGATTCCCAAATTCCTCTGCCCTCGCTCCTGTTCGAGTTGGGTACCCAATTTTAGAACGACTTCATTCGTGTTAAAATCAGGTTCTGCTTTCAAAACCTAACTCCGTGGAAAATTTAATTTCACTTTATGTAGGAGCAATTAGCACACACAGTTGATCCGGTTACCCTAATACGGGAGGCAACATTCGTGGCTAATTATCGAATCACATCGTTTGCCTTTGTTACACATGGCTGCTCCTTATTACACCGTTTCCTTTTCTTCTTAATGTCTTGCAATAGTTAGTATTAACGTTTCTTTTGCGTGATTATCGCCTCTTGGCAATCAGGATGTCCGCCCTTCGATTCGGGGTCTGTATATTCTGACAGGTTTTTCTTCTTTTTCCTTAGTCACTACCATTATCCGTCGCCTCGTTTTTTTCGTTCACAATATCCCAATGTTATGTATTGTTGTCTGGTATTTTGCGACGTCATCGGCTTCCCAGCTTGCATAGGGTAAATGGTAGGGTGGAGGAGAACGATAGATTTGAAAGAATTTGAGGGTAAGTAGTCGCGATCTGGACCCGAACAGTATTCCCCCATTTGCCTGGAGGGAAGCCACGGAAAACCTTAGTCATGATAGCCGTTGTCCTCATCGAGATTCGAACTGAACACCTCCCGAATACGAGTATAGATAATTATCGTTATGTCAGCCCGCTTGGTGCAAATTAACGTAAATTATCTGTATTTATAGAGTATGTGTGGATTAGATTGAACTGGCTCAGGATAGTATCAGATATCGAGCCTCGTTGAACGCAGTATGAACTTCAGGTTGGATGAAATCTGAGATTTGTTGACCAGGCGAATAACTGTCAGCTTTCCAAAGAAGACTTTTAACCATGCAGTGAGTTAGTTAGCTAGTCGGTTAGTTGGTTTAACTGAGTGGAGGGATAAACTCAAGGGGGGAGACTACTTGAGAAAAATATACGCATGTGAGGTGGTGGAACGAGTGTTAATGTAGAGCTGCTAAAAGCAAGGCGTGAAGCTGTGAGTGGATGCGTTCCAGTGCCACACTCTTATAAAGCGGCATCACTAGTTCCCCCCAAAATATATTTTTAAATACAATTTATGTTCTTTACCATGTCTGCTACATTCCCGGTCAATCTCATCCTTCTGATGGCCATTGAAAGAGTACTGATATGCTCCGCCTCATATCAGAAGTCAGTTTCGACCTAATTTCGTCATCCAGATTTCATGAGGAGTGTAAACATCGAAGCTACTCAGTGAGATTTTCTTCAGCCTCCTGTTACTTCTACTAAACATCTCAGCACCCCGTTTTCCGCTTGTATCCAACGCTTGATGCGTAGCCGTTGCGTAGCACTTGACTAGGTCACATATCGCATATTTTAATGAAAATTTGTGGACCAATTAAGTTGCTTGGCATTGAATACACCCACTAAATCCCCGTCCACAGACACGCACACACCGTTCAGACCCACTTGCTGCTGTTTTTATGATGATGATGGAGAATTGATGACGGTTGAAATGACTGCTCCGTAAGAAAGTTCTACCTGCATTCATGGCGTTTCTTTGTGTGTGTTTCTCCCAATATTATATTACTGCATAGATACTTTAAATCCCGCAGTTTAAACCCGCAGGTATGTCGCTTATTAATTCTGAAACTGCGGAACGCCAATATGAAAGTATGTAATTGAAATACCGTATTTACGGTTTCCGTTCTGACTGCAGCTGTAGGAAGTGGACGAGAGCGCTCGGATGCATTGCTCTTGCGCTGAGGGCAGACAGAACCTACTCTGAATAGTAACATTGTCCAAGTCTCCTAAAAGTTCACCTTCCTTTTAGAAGAAAAAGAAAACTTTGTCTCCATCTTCAGGGTCGATAAGTGAGCCCAGAAAATCAACCGGCAAAAAGCAGGTAGATGGAAAATTGCCGAATTGTTTCATCTTTTCTGCTTTTCTTACACTTCGACCTTGAAGATGGAGGCAGTATATTCCTCCGAAACATCATTGTCCTGTCTGACAGCACGGTGTCACATCCCTGAACATACTATTCTTTAGTAGTCAACTTTGTAGGAACCTCATTATCGACCCCCCCCCTCCCACTGAATATCGAGAGGGTTGGCTTAGCAGTAGAGGTTTTTAATTGAATTTGGGAGGTGTTCGGTTCGAATCTTGGCCGAGCATCTGCTATCCGGACGGATTTTTAATGGTTTTTCTGATTCAGTCGAGGTAAATATTCGGTAATACCTCGGTTACACCGTGACGGGTCATTTCACATTCTTTCACAATCAACAGCCATCTGAGGTCATCAGTGTGACCCTACACACACACATATATGTATAGGTAGTCTAGCTACTACAAACGTCAACCCACACCGTGGGACGCTGTTCTTCTCTCTCCCGTAATGCTGTTATTTCGTGCCGGAAGTACATATTACATCCGAATAGCTGTGTCTTACTTACTGATTCAGTTGTGTTTGCCACGTGTCGTCACGCTATTTAATTACTCATTCTTTTTTCCCAGCAAGAATGGCACATGTCCAGAAACCTATCGCAAGTACTGAAGGATACAAATCAGTATAAATTTAAATAATTTGACGCTGCTTTATTTACGTCTGTCTAGTACAATTTGTTGTCGCCATTTTACTCTTCAGAGCACCCATAAAATCTACATATATGGATACACGGAGGCGCAGTTATCGAAGCCGTTTTCTTGTGAACACATGCGCGTTCTCAGAAATGCATTTATCTGCCCCATGTCCTAGATTTATAGATGTCTTCCGGGGGCTAGTGTTCCTGGCTTCAACTTCTGTACCTACACAAAAACAAAATATGTTATCTCATAGCTTTATTTTATTTTGACATTCACCTCTGTTGTGTCATAAAAACCAAAGTGTAACTTCTTTATAGCAAGTTTTGTGACGTCCCCCAGCTACTACCACGTGAGAGAGTGTAAAAAGGATGTAAGGGACATGGAATTAGAAATGTTCGTTAACCGGAAGGGTTCATGAAGAGAGAATTACGCGTCTCGTGTCGCCCCGGGTCCAGTATTGGACAATGAAGCTGACCATTTTCCATTTAATTTGCTGATTTCGGTCCCCTTTCAACTCAACATTATATTCGTTCCTTTCTGTTGGTCTCCATTGTCATAAATGTTGTTTAGATGTTTCCAGTCCTATCATCCCGCGAGAGCAGAGCCTTTCTTGAGGAGCCACTACTAGTTCAGCTAGTGAGGAACTTGTCTTTAACGGAACCCAGAGGTTCAGTACCGTCTTCACAAGAACCTACCACTAGCCGCTGTTCTGAGCCAGATAAATGAATCCCGCGCAATCGAAGTTACAGCTTTCTCTTCGACCCTCCGTTGTAGTATGGGACTTAAAGAATGGGTACTTATGTATCATCGCAATGAGACCTCTTCTAATGTTCACACTCCTCATTATGGCTATCTGAGAATGTCTCATGAGGCTTGTTTAGAGATGACGCATTCCTTGTCGACTCTCAACCAGGACTCAGGCTTTCCTGACAGCGGCTGTTCGTATTTCTCTTCGGTTCCTCCAAGCAAATTCAAGGCTGTGTCACGACTCTCCCCTTCACAATCCATCCGAGTTCATTTCCTCGAACAGCGCTATGCATTGTGGGTAATGATACCGCTATGAAATAATCCACGAGAAAATTGTGAACTCCATGAGTCTAGTCACGATAGCCGAGCGGTCTAAGGCATGTACTGTCTTCGCTAGCTCGGAAGCCGGGATCGTGGGTTCGAATCCCACACCAGGCATGCATGTTTGGTGTGTGTGTACGTTTATTCTGTGTTTGTGTTGTCCTATGGTTAGGTAGAGGCCTTGTGACGAGCTGATCACCCGTCTAAGGAGTCCTTCCGTCTGTAAAATGATGATGAAACTGAGAAATCAGCCCAATGCTCCAAAATGGGAACAAGAGGAGGGAAAATTGAGGTTTTTATTTGGTAGCCTGCAGAAGCCCAACTAGTGGAGAAATTCCTGCCGTTTATGGAACATGTTTCAACACCGTGTTCGTAAGAACATGCTTCTGATCTCTATCCTTAGACAAAACCTCTTCGTAACATGCATTTTAATATTATCCTCTCATCTACGCCTGTGTTTTTAAGTGGCATTTCCGCAGTAAAATTTTGTGTGCATTTCCCATATCTGAGATGCCTCCTATATACTCCGAACAACTGCTCTCCTGTTTGTCTATCTGAGAAATATCTGGTGGTGAGTACAGTATAGGACGCAGTTGTTTGTATTCTCTTATTACTTAATCTGTCGGATCGGGTCGTGTTTTCTGGTCTCCAGAGTACCGGACACAGTAATTCACAGTCATTCTTGCTTCCGGTTCCGGCGGGATCCTGGATATATTTTTCTGTCTTGAGACTTTGGGAGCCGTGCAACTCTGCACTTAATCTTCCTTTGTCTCAAAACTTTACACGTGTAAGTAACGGGTTTTATACACGCAAATTTATAGTTGCCGCTACACAGTTTCAGGTTACCATAGCAACGAACTCTTAGCTGTTAAAACATTACATGAACGAAGTTAAGCAGTAGGTCACGAAGGAGCCAGTGATCCTTTGTTGCAGTGTATCGTGTCTATTCTGTAAGTATTGATAACATTTTGGTGTCGATATATCAAGTATTTTATACCATATAGAGGTTTACAGTTGATTATTTGTGCGTGTTATTCATGAAAGATGGCGTTGAGTATTGGCTTCGACGCATCATTCGATAACGTATAGGACGGGAAAAGGATACGGAGAAGCAGGGAAATGTTATGTAACACAATGGGACGTCTCTTTGAATTCTCAATTTGTGTTACATCTGTATCCTTGTAAGCATCCTTAGGGGCGAAATGTAGGCCTAATCCTTAAGATGTGTCATACATTTCTTCCTTCGCTTGTCCCCCGTCCCGTTTGTTTTCGTAATGCTAATTAGAATCTGCGGACCGACAGACACAGAGCTCGCAGCCCGGGGCTCTCAACCGGTGTGATTATTAGGACGAAGTCTGCGGGCCGGCGCCTTCGCCACAGCAAACATTCAGTGACGGTGTTCTCAGAATACCAGCCGGGGGTTGTCTCGACGCTGTAATTGTTCAAACAGCGCGCGACCTTACAAGTGGAGCTGAATTTGCATTGCGAGGCTCTCTTCTCCACAGGCTCGTATATTTGTTCCATCTTGATAATGGAATCAGATCTGTTTGGTTAGAACCCTTTTCCAATTCGATCGCGTTGTTTAAAAACGTCCTCACAATGTTTACAGGATCTGCTGAAAAAGGAAGTGCTATTCTACGTCACGGGTTCGCATCCCCGGAACTGCAAACAACCCCGGCCCCTTACAAAGCAAACATATTCATTAAAATGAGGGCGAGAATGTAACATGTCACATTCTGGACAGAACTGTCACTGCTAATGCGAGAACATAAATTCAGGGCGAGGTTTCCTCTCTTCTGGGTTGTCACTGTTTTCCCCGTAGTCTGCCCTGATGATTGGAGCAGCAGATTTCTGTGATAGGTTACTAACACTATACAAGACTACACGGCATCATATCCAGTGGGGCTGTATCTTCCTAGATTGAAGGCGTTTGTGGTAGAAATTACGAGAAGAATATTTCAAGCTGAACGATAGAAAGAAGAATTGTCATTAACATGCTGCATGTGCGATACGCCCACTTGTCATAGGGCAAGCCTGTTCATAAGAGACAAACCCATCCTCTGTTCGGAGAGGATGTTGCATAAGAGCTATGGCCGCAAGGGTTGTGTCGAAAAAAAATATCTGGTCGTGAACCTCAAGGGGTTTGGCGCCAAGACGAACTAATTGGCGGTAAACCGCCAGTCGTAAAGTAACTCTTGTCTGTGAATCTGTAGGTTGGAGTACACAGTGAGCACGGAAGCTTAGGAATATACATTGTTGTAACCGTAACCGAGCAACGGCTAGTAGAGACGAACTGAGAAGACTTTGTGCCCTGTAGTGACGTCGAGTGCCTGAATTAGCGAGATCACTGTGATAACTTGTAGTTACGTTCAATAAATCCGATTATCAATCAAAACCCCGTGTCTAGTCAATAAGAGGTGACAATATGTGTGTAAGGCTGAAATATCAAATTTTCCCCCAAATCTAAGCATCTCCTTGTTAAGGTACAGTATATTTAGGATTCCCACACATTTCTGTCCTCAGATTAAGGCGGATATGAAAGTAAGTGTCACTCTTCGGCCATATCATCCCAGGGGACAGGTTTTTATTTGCTACAGACACTGGAAACGTATCGTCGTCTTCAGCATAACGAACTGACTCTCGGTCTGTTTCCATGTAAAAGTAGGTCAAGTTGTCTCTGTGCTTAATTAGGTACCTCGCTGTGGCGATGTTATGTGGAGTAGAGCTGTAGGTTCACGCCCTTTTGACCCCGACATCAGAGGAAGCTGAGCAGGGAGCTTCACTCTCCAGCCACTTCATCTCACAGGATGAGATCTCGGTGCCCTTAGGAGCCCCGGAGCCGGTTTCGAGTTTTCTCCCAAAACAAAATTTCCTCCCTTTGTTGAGAATCCAACCAGTGTAAGTCACTTTACTGACTGTGGCATTTAGTTTCTTAGAAATATACAGTAGTCCCTGTATGTCGGTATGTTTTCAGTACACGTTCTTTCTACTGAAACTTGGAAGCACGACATACCGCGGGTCTTGCGTACGAGTATTAACGGATGACCGAAGTATTTTTTTTAATTCGCTTAGTGGTGGTGGTGGGGGGGGGGGTGGAGTCCAACCGGGTCCAATCGGCACGGCGGCCACTGATTGGCCTATTGTGCCTGCCCCGGGTGATTATGATGACGGAGAATTTGGTAGAATGAAGATTGGCAAGGAAAACCGAAGTACTCTGAGAATACCTGGCCCAGCGCCACTTTGTCCACCACAAATCCCACTTGACCAGACCCCGGGATCGAACCCGGGCCGCCGTGGTGGGAAGCCAGGGACTAACCGCTTGAGCTATGGCGCTGCTCCATGACCGGAGGAACTTTGTAAAAAGAGCCGTAAGCCTAAGAGTAGAGTGGTTTCAAATGTTGGCAGCGCAAACGTAGCGGAAAACTTGTTACTCGAATCGCCTGCAAATAAGGACGTACCGGTATTGCTAACAGATGCCAACATTTGTAGGGAACACCTAGTAGCTATTTCGGTTAGACCCTCACAATACAGTGGCAGGTCCTTGGATTGGAATGTAGCGACACTTTCGATGGACGATCAGAAAATAAGTTTGCAAGTAGCAAATGTCGCAATTCAATAACTAACATTTGTTCTGGGTACTTCCAGTGGGATTTGTTAGTCACTGTTGGCAACACTGCACGTCGGTTCCGTGAAGACCCATAGGGTTGTCAGATGTTGAGGTTCCCACCTTTTGTAGACAATCGGCTCAAAGATGGTAAGGTCAGCCTTACGTGCCGGCCGCCCCTTACCCCCAAGAACATTCCAAGAACATTCGTGGTATTCATTTCTGTTAGAGGCTGAGTGTAGCCCAGGGTCAGAGTGCGGCTGGAGGGATCGTGTCAATTGAAAAAATCCAATGACCTCATCGGGACTTGAACCCGCGACCTTCCGGCTTGTAGCATAGTGCCTCAAAACTACGCTGAGTGTTTTTATAAACGCACTTTGTTCTCCTTAAGCCGTTATCAAGTTTTCTAGAAACAAAATAATATTTAAGTAACATGGAACTACCGTCCAAGAATGCAAATATGGACCCAAATAAAGAATTTACGTTTAGAAGTATAGTTTATTAAATATAACTAGCAATGTCCATGCACTAATGCTCCTGCCTTCGGCTACCGACCAAATGATGACTCGGCCATTTTGTCTGTAGTACAGCCTGTTATGCACTATATCCCAGATTTTCGACGTTAGCAACGCCATTTATTATCGCACTCTACGTTTAGCGCTAGTTTGCAAGATGGCCACTTGGCGCTCTCCACGGCTTTATGGAGAATTTCCAGCATACCCGTGCATTCGAAGCCATATCACTGTTCCATTTCATTTCTCTTGTTAGTATATGGTGGAATTCTTATATTTAAGAAATACGCGTCTGAAGGTACTTGAGTTGCTGCGTTTTTGAAATATGCTTATAATAGCTGTGTGCTGCAGACCACTCATCTTGCTGTTCTGGGATGATACTTTATATAGTTCGTTACCAGCGTTCGGAGGAACATACTGTCTCCATCTTCAGCTTCACTCTTCTGCACGAAAATAGAGGCAATATTTTCTTTTGATGCTTCTGTCAGTGCCTACCACACTACACTGTCGCTGTCGTGAGAACTTTAAAATCGCGTATAGACATCTGCTACTTAGACCGTTGTTCCTGTCAAATACTATGACAGGTTCAGTATGCAAATAGGCTCATTATTCTGAACTTTAACATGGAGAATTCGTCCTTAGTGCTTACTGTTTCCATTTCACAATCCTCCGGTCGAACCACAATTTCCATATAATATTGTCATTAACCGTAAATTGGATAGGGTTTTGGGGGCCCTTGAGGGCATGAAGGGTTTGGACGTGGTGAAAAGGGTGGTAGTTCGTCAGAGGGTATGAAGAGGA
This sequence comes from Cryptotermes secundus, assembly GCF_002891405.2. Taxonomy (NCBI): domain Eukaryota; kingdom Metazoa; phylum Arthropoda; class Insecta; order Blattodea; family Kalotermitidae; genus Cryptotermes; species Cryptotermes secundus. The sequence continues at coordinate 1,447,687 of NW_019738363.1, forward strand.
ACGAATGGGAGCGAATGAGGCAAGTGAGATGGAAGAGGCGGTTTTTGGCGGTATTTAATTTAAAGTTTCGATAAAAAAAGTTTCTTGAATTAGGGTCATTTTATGGCTTCATACGAATAGCAAGCAATCCGTATGGAGAACAATTTGGCGCGGGTGTTCCCAGAATTCTATGTACAGTCATCAACACAATTTTGTCTTAACGTAGACATCATTGTTGCTTGAAGTTATGGAGAGGAACGCCAAGTGAGGCGCCCCGTGCCTTCTGTAGACGACCTTACTAAAGACAAAGGCCGTGCCATAGCTCGGGCGGTTAGTTGCCTGCTATCAACCTCGGCAGCCCGGGTTCGAACCCAGGCCAAATCGTATGGGATTTGTGACGGTCAAAATGACACTAAGGCATATTTCCTCCAAGTGCTTGGGCTTCTCCTACCAATTGCCACCCCACCAACTGCTTCAAATATAAACTACATTATTATTTTGTATCTGTCTCATTCTGGTCCGTCACACTAAAATATTACAAAAGGTTAATTAACTCCATACAGTGTGCCTGATGGAGTTTTTTCTTGTTTTCTTTTCTCTTTTCTTCTCTCCTTATTATTATTAAAATATTAATAAGAAGAAGAAACTCCATCAGTCACATTGGACGGAAATAATTAACCTTTTATAATACATTATTATTATTATTATTATTATTATTATTATTATTATTATTATTATGGTTGTACAGCCCCTTGTTGGGCCTTAGCCACTAATACACTTTCTTAATCATATATACACAGTCGGTAGGACTCCTTGGAAGTGGGATCAGCCCGACACAAGGCCTCTACCTTCACACAGGACAACACAAACACAGAATAAAGGCAAGCACAAGCATTAATGCTTCGAGTGGGATTCGAACCCACGATCCCAGTGTTCGAGCAAGCGAAGACAGTTCATGTCTTAGATTGCTGAAGGCAAATCCTATGTGTGTGTGTTTGAATTTACCACAGGCGCGTGAATACTGGAAGTGTTTTAGAAGAGAGACACAGCAGGCTAAGGAGAATTAGTGCGTGCTGTAATGAACTGCTGAGTGTATGAATTAGCAATAGCGCTGTAGTTACTTGTAGTTACAGTTTGTAAGTGTTCAGTAAATCCAATTACCTATCTAATCCCCGTCCATAGTCACTCCACACGCGTGAGAATATCGTAGTGTCATTACGTAACTAAGGATTAACCAACTTAGCTGCATATTGCCGTGGAGTGGACCTGCATTACATAAACACGTATCGCTCCTAAACACGGTACTTCAGCTGTAAGTCTGGTCACTTGTGTGAGGTTGGCTCTGTAAGTTGTACTTTTCCTGTTCGTGCTAAAAGAGTTGACAAGTTCGTTTCCTTAGCGACCCGTTTTATGGCGGAACTTTTCATTAACCTCTGCGACTTGCGGTAATTGTGGCGGACTGACAAGGAAACCGGAATTAATTTAGTATATAAGACGTAACAGTGGTTTCTCCCTCTATGCTCGGAGTTGAGAATTCCTGCAACTTTGACGCTAAATTCAAGTGGAATCGGTTTACCCAGTGAAAGAGGAGTCATTGCCGTGACTAATAAGAGACTGATGTTTGTTCCCAAGGAACCTGACGTCCCCGTATTCGCGGTTGCTAAAGTGTGTTACCTTGCTGGAGGCAGCAGGTTTCTTCCGAAACTTTCGCACAAATCGACCAAATTATGGGGCGTCATATTCCATGGTCTTCATATTCCTACCCTCTTATTTTCATTTTATCTTCTTTCCGTATTTTCTGCCTTTATCCCTTACTCCTTTCATTCCTTCTCTTTCTGTCTCTCTGTTCTTTCACCTACGCGTTCTCCGCCTCATCACCTGCAGCTCTCCTTTCTCCGTCACATGAGCGTCCTTCTCCTTGTGCATCTGTTCTTCCGTCCCGCTGTTCCCCACCACTATTATTCTCCACCTTCCTCTTCTCTTATTCTTATTTTCCTCTACTCCATCTCGTCTTCTTTACTTCTCTTCAAATTTCCACTCCACACAATTATAAGTTCTGGGTATGAGAGGTCTGAGTTATGGGATACAAGAGGATAAAATGGGCATGGCATGTAGCATGAACGGGCAGAAGAGGAATAAACGTAGAATATTTGTGGGAAAGCTAGAAGGGAAGATACCACTAGGAAGACCGAGACGTAGGTAGATGGATAGTATTAAAATGGTTCTTGCAGAGATAGGATGTCTTGGTATGGACTGGATTGATCTGGCTCGGGGTAGAGACCAGTGGAGGGCTTCGAGTGAAACTTCGAGTTCCATAAAATGCTGGGAAATTATTGAGTCGCTACACAACTGGCGGCTTCTCAAAGTCTCAGCTCTGTGAAGTTAGTTTACAATTAGATACCATCGAGGAATCGAGAAAATGGAAGGTGAGAAAAGTTTAAATACTTGTTAAGTACGAATTCACTTCAGAACCGATATTGGAAGAGCATTCATGGTGGACAGGCACCTATTGGTTTGTGTCAATGATCCATTCAGTGCATAAATATTACGTTGGACATTGTTCATTGTCTTAGGTATACATAAATTATACGACGTTTCGGAAGATGAATTCGCTTCCGTCGTCAGATATAAATGGGGAAATATTCTACTTCCACCCCGCGACCGAAACTTTCTCCTTGTTACGGGTGCAGCTGAGTAGGATGGTTTACCCAATTAACACTCGACGAAGGAAGCAACTCTAGCTTCCGAAACGTTGTGTGTTTTAAGTACGAGTATATATAAATATACTTAAAGGTATTTATGTAATATCTGATGAGCGACTTGAGAAAGAAGATGAACCTCTGGGCTGTGTATTTCCGAGATAAGTCTGAAATGAGCACTGGAAAAGAGTGAGGGAAGGTGTAATTGAATACTAAGCCCCTTTTAACACTTCCTGGGTGACAGTTCCTTCTCTCAGGATTACAGCGACGGGGCAGGATTATTAACTGATTGATCTATGTAGCTACTTTTCGTCGTCTGTTTCGGCTCTCTGCGCTAGAACAATTGTGGAATTTCTTAATTAATTAATTGTCGCATTTGTAGGCATGATCCTCTAAATGTTTACGACGATCTGTTTTTGATTATAAAATTGTTGTTGGGCATAGCCCATCATCTTAGTTGTTTTTAAATTATACGACGTTTCGGAAGCTGGACCTATTACTTAGCACTCTGTGTTTCATAAATCGCTACTTATTAATGGAGTTTCAATTGTTAATTTTCCCCCTATTTCCTGTTGGAAAATGCCATCTGTTGGCATCTCGCATAAGCTATGTTTACAGTTGAATCGCGAAGCATAAATATAGCGGATGTTGTAGAGGAGATTATGTGGAATTTATATCGGTTACATTAACATATTCTCTATTCTTGGCAAGTGAAACTTCCGCATGCTAATGATACTTCTGCGAGTGGCTTTATGAGGCCAGGAATAATCTTGCAGATACGAACTACAGTTGTGGTCATAAAAACTTTGTATTGCTTCTGCCACATGCGGTTATTGCCTTCAGGGAAAGAGAGACGTAGCAAATTGGCACAAGCGGGAACGCCTATGACTTGTAAGTGATATTTGTATTCTGCAGGTATCTGGTTCGAATTTCGGCCTGAGTACAAACTACCCCGATCAAAATGTTCATTGTTTTCCTTAGTCCCCGCAGGTAAATATCCGTACCTCAACTCATGCTAGAGTCTGAGATACCGACATTGTCACGTGGCACAATTGTTGTTACACTTTCGGATTCGGTTCCATTTATTTAATTAAAACAAGTATTCCCCTGAATTTTAATCCATTTGTTTAGTCGTATACAAATCCTATGGTTTCATTGCAGAGCTCTGTCTTCATTAAAACTTCGAAATTATTATTAAATTATGGTAATGAATACATTTAGCCGGTCACGGTAGCCGAGCAGTCTAAGGCATGTACTGTCTTCGCTCGCTTGGAAACCGGGATCGTGGGTTCGAATCCCACTCAGGGCATGAATGTTTAGTTTGTGTGTGCGTTTTTCTGTGTTTGTGTACAGGTAGAGGTGTACAGGTGTGAGATCTAGAAAAACCGCAGTGAACGGAGAAGTTCATGGAGGTAGGCCTAGTCCCACTGGGGCTGTAGTGCCAAGGGGAAAAAATGAATACCTTTTAAGACTAAATAGCGTAAAGCGAGGAATACCTGTATATTTAAGTAAAACTATAAACTAATATTCCTGATAGCGGAATCCGCCATTGGACATAATCCTGGACCAGTCTGTTCCATATCCGTCCAAAACCTGTTACTTTAAGTTCAATTTTAATATTATACTTTTATATAGTTCTCGATTCCAAAATGACCATTTTGCAAGTTTCTACGTATCCAGTTCTTTATAATCTTCTTGATTATATATCAGGTGAAGTTTCAGTCCTGAGGTTCTCGTGACACTGAATTTGAAGATTATGTCTTTTCTGGGACGTGACGCCGTATAGTTTGTTAGGTACATACCATTGCTTTGGAGTAATCTGCCGAAATTCGCCGAGTCTTATTCCAGAGTAATGCAAACTTAGTATTAAGTGATTTACGTAAATAAAAAAAAAAGTCCCATCATGTAATATCTGAAAATTGTAAAGGTTATCACTGCCATGCTCAAATATATTCCTGAGAATTTTGTTTTCAGACGCATTTCATTTACGTTTTTCTCGTATAGTAAGAGAGAACTGAGAATTGAAGCGCGTCTTCTGATTCTGAAATCTCACTTGGATCATTGGACATCCTTGAAACGCTGAAACGCTTGGTTTCACTTCAGTTTCTTAATCCTAAGACAATCGATAGGACTCCTTGGACGGGGGATCAGCTCATTGCAAGGCCGGGATCTTCATAGGACAATTCAAGCACGGAATGAATGCAGATAGACATTTATGCCTTTAGTGGGACTGGAACCCACGATCCCATTGTTTCAGCGGGCGAAGACAGTGCATGCCTCAGACCGCGCGGCCACTGTGACCGGCAACGATACCCAGTACTGCAATGAATTAGAACAGCAAGCGTGTACCTAGAGACAGAAGACAGGAGGAATGCTGAACTCCTTCTCAAGCAGAGGGAAAGCAGCGGTACGTAAGTTGTTATTGCCACAAGCCCTCTCCCATATTCCGCTAAGTGCATGGGTACTTCGCCTTCCGTTAGTTCTGCAGTACGTTCTCTGCGCGGTCCGGCCCGCAATTATGTAAATGGATTATCCGAGAGAAACAGATCCCTCTACCAGAAACACTAGATCACAGAAATTAAGTTAAAGGAAGGGACGTCACAATGGAAATATCTCATGAACTCGCCGCTGATGTATATTTGTATGACTCCGGAAGATGATATAGTTTTAATATAAGCAAGATCATTCCTTCTTCACCCACAAAATAGAAAAGATTAAAGGTAAGGGTACGAATAACATTGCAATTAAGAAATCTAAACTTAGAATCTGATATTATCGCAGCAGTGACTGAGCTGACAGTGTATTTTGGAATGCAACGCCGCGTGTTCCAATAGAAGTTAACAGACGTTTCGACTCCCTTTGTTTGTGACCTGCTTATTATCCATTTCTTCTTGGCCTACTCCTCGACACTGAAGATGGAGGCGATATGATCCTTAGAAACTTCGGCGAGCTTCAACCCAACTACAGGACGGCACAACCGAGAAGTGTATACAACATTTTTGTTTGTAAGCAGCCAACTAATTCATTCTCTGGAGCACATTCCTGAGAATATGAAATTTTGAAAGGGATACATATATTCTTAAATGAAGTTTCGGAAAATGTTTTTGAATACTGATGTGTTTTTTTTTTCTATGTAATATCAGTAATTACGTGGGAAATTTAATTTGTGTGTCCTAGAGCTTCCACAACTTATATTTATATGGTTCCGCCACAGCGCAGCCTTTGCCTTAGTTTAGAAATTTCTAGACTCGCAAAGACAGCGATGTGGTTCTGAACAATTTTTCTACTTTTTTCTTTCTTTTCCACTTATAATCACTTTTATGAAAATAAATGGATAGAAATATAAAAAAAAGTCCTTTTACATCATCCTTTTTTTCATTCATTTTGTCTCCAAACTTGGAACTTTGTAAGGCAAAATCTTGTCACCCATTGTCTTCTTTCTGAACCCTGAAGCCTCCATAATGTATGAATTAATTAACAACTGACACGTTTCATGTGAAACCAGGTAGACTTTTTTTAATAGGCTACACGATATGAGAGCGAGAGAATTTTCTTAAACACACTCAGCTTTATTTATATTTCGTCTCTTATAACTTCCGCCGTTCTTTGATGTTTCGAAATTAATATACCGAGACTTTCTTGTTCTAGTTACCCTCACGTACACTCAGATGCTCACTCATTCCCACCCACCCAGTTATTCGTTAATGTACACCCATTCATATACCCAGGCACTGATTCATGAGCACCCGGTCTTCCACTCACCCACTCCCTTATTCACTCCCCCATCTGTTCGCTGTGTCGTCCATAGGCACTGTCTGATTTCATGACATCGATATACAGAGTGTCCGCATGCGAACTATACCGACCGAACTACCGCCGCTTGTCGGCGAAGTTTAGCGCGTGGTCAGCGCAACGAATCCCCACGGGCTTTAATTTCGATTTTCTAGACAGGAACCGCTATTTCCTTGAAATAGCTCCTCAATTATCATCACGAGGCTGAGTGGACCCAGTTCCAGACCAATTACTTCTCAGAATAAATCTGGTAGCGACGGGAATAGAACCCGGATCTCTGGATCTGTAGCCAGGAACGCTAACCACTAGACCACAGAGGCGGTCACACAAATTTGTTAACACTGAACATAAATATAATTAGTTGCTAACCAGGCGCACATATAGACAGGCAGACGGCATTCCAAATGCCATTTCTTATATTCAGTGGTGGCTGGAAACCTGTAAACCCGCCAGAATCCAGAGACCGATGTTTTCACCATCAGGGCAATTTCTCCTGTATACTGCTGGTGTGAGAAAGTAAACATTTCGTCTCCGTCCTGCCGCCTGAAGGCCTGGGACATTGTGTTAGCGCCTAAACTCTAACAGATATTTTAGCCTACTTCCTGTATTTTGACTGAATAAAAGAAGATTTGTGATATCACCTTGCTGTGTGTTTGTGTGTTCCCCTAACTTTGAGGCTTATGAGATCACCTTGCTGTCTGTCTGTGTGCTACCATAACTTTGAGGCTTATGAGATCACCTTGCTGTCTGTTTGTGTGTTCCCCTAACTTTGAGGCTTATGAGATCACCTTGCTGTCTGTCTGTGTGTTCCCCTAACTTTGAGGCTTATGATATCACCTTGCTCTCTGTCTGTCTGTGTGTTCCCCTAACTTTGAGGCTTATGAGATCACCTTGCTGTCTGTGTGTTCCCCTAACTTTAAGGCTTATGAGATCACGTAGCTCTCTGTGCATCTCCCTAACATTGAGGCTTTTGAGATCACTTTGCTGTCTGTGCATCATCCTAACTTTTGAGGCTAATGAGATAACCTTGCTGTCCGTACGTCTGTTCGTCCCCCTAATTATTTCGTTCTGTAGGCGGTCCGTGTCGTATCAAAGGAAAGGAAAGGGATTAAATTTTCCAAGAACTTCGTTTTTTGACTCCATAAAGGAAAGTTTCTCCAAAAGTTGTTCTCATGTGTAGTACATACCGTTAACCAAATTTTGCGAGCAGGCTGAGAGTTAACTAACAAACTGGATAAAACGCCATTGGGAATTTTGTGTTCTACATAATGGAGTTGACCTTTCGCGGTTCTCTTTCTCCAAGACGCGGAGCGATCTCAGACTATTAGAAACGAAGATTTTCTACCCGTTTAGACGGAGCAAGATGCCTCAAGCAATCTAACGGTTCCAGTTTCGAATATCGGCCGGCACACTGACTATCCTGATTTTTCGCGGTTTTTCTGAGCCCCTCCAGGGTGATTCCTCCATAATATCTTAAATTACCCCACGATTGCTTCCTTCCACACACTTTCTGTTCACTACTCGCTGTTACATAGTCATTCGACCCTGTACAATTTGAATGACTTATGTCTTAAACAAACTGAAATAAAAGAGGCAGATCTGCTCGTTCGCAGTAGACATCAGATCTAATGTACAGGTATGCTATTTCTGTGTCAGGTCTGAACTTCTCACAGTGTGACTGTTAATAGTGCTTTCTTTTGGGATACGAACTCGTGTCGTCTGGTTGACATTTACCGATGATTCTGAAGAATGTATTACTTACGTCTTCAGGTACAATTCTGTTTCCTGCTTAGTTATTTGCCTGTTTGAGTTTCTGTACGAACCTGAAGGCATAAGCAGCATATTACGTCGAAACACTAGTAAAATGAAAACAGACTGCACGTTGGCGAACCCTGGAAGGACTACTCTTTTATGCCATGTTTGTATTTCTTACGCACCCAATTTTTCTGTGCATATCCTAAGATTCTTTTAGAAACTGATATGTACATATAAATGATTCATACGTAATTTTTGTATCTCATTACAAGGAGTTCCCTTAGATACATTCTGTATACGAGTGCAAGTCTATATTGTGATTATTATTATTGTACCTTTATGGATTACTGTATCTGGCGTGTTTTCATGCAGAATTAATTAATTATGAAATTATGGATCTTACGTAGAGTTCGTGGAACTCCTTGGACGGGGGATCAGCCCTTCGCAAGGCTGCTACCTACTAACACAGAAGAAATGCGGACAGGAAACGATGCCCTGAGTGAGATCCGAACCCATGATCCAAATGTTTGTGCGGACGAGGACATTTCATGCCTTACACCGCGCGGCCACTGTGATCGGAGTTTAACTTTTTTTTTTTTGCACAGAATCTGTTCTCAGATTATCTCATTTCTAATTCTCTGGAATCGAAGAGAGCTCGCGGTCACCCTGCGTGACAGCACGTATTGCTTTAGCCGCCAGTCAGTAATATCTGTGTTTACCTTCTTTGCCGTATATTTTACCCGTTGTCTGTAGCAGTGTATGTGTGTGTGTGTGTTTTGATCGTGACCGGACATCATCTCTTTGCTTTGTTGCGGACGTGCAATTTTTCATCTCGAGGCATGTGACGGCATGACCGCTCGCAATAAATAGCCATGATACCAATCTAATGCGGCACAGATGGCCGCAGAAATCCGATGAGTGATGCTGATTGTCGTGGCTGCACTTGGCAGGCGGCCTGGCCTGCTGCTCACCCAAATGTATAAACCCACGGCTACTGAGGAGTCCGAAAGTCAGGGTCTAGAAGTTAGTGCTCCTCGCTGAGACATTCTTACTCAGAGAAAAAATTTGTGACGAATTTCTTATGGCACAGTAAAGGTGAAGTTGCCGACCACACTGCCTCTCGATCTAAGGTTTGAACTCTTTTCGCTCGCTCGAACGCTGGGATCATGGATTGGAATCTCTCTCAAGGCATGGATGTCTGTATAGTGTGTGTTGTTCTTCGTGTAGGTAGAGGCCTTGCTACGGGCTGATCCTCCATCAAAGGAGTCCTACCGACTGTGTATAAGATCAAGAAACTGGAAAAGCGTCCAAGGCCCAACAAAGGGCTGTAGAGCCATAAAAATAATAAAAAGGTAAAGTTATCCCGCCGGTCACGGTAGCCGAGCGGCCTAAAGCATGCACTGTCTTCCCTCGCTCTGAAGCCGGGATCGTGGGTTCGAATCCCACTCAAGGCATGGATAATTAGTTTGTGTGTGTGCGTTTTTCTGTGTTTGTATACAGGTAGAGGCCTTGCGACGAGCTGATTACCAGCCCAAGCAGTCTTCCCGAATGTGTAAGATCTAGAAAAACCGAAGTGAACGGAGTTCATGGAGGTAGGCCTAGGCTCATTGGAGCTGTAGTGCCAAGGAAAAAAAAAAGTTATCCCTTTGCTTAACTAATTAAGCACTACTCCATGTAGACGTGTGGGGGAGTGGATGCATAGATTCACATTTCCTTGACCTCTGCACTACCTGGAGGGGAGTGGTCAGCTTCACGCCCCGGACTCTTTACCCTCCGGTACCTATTGGATAGGAAGTTGTGTGGGTCCCAGAGCCGGTCTTGACGACGGGGAAAATAGAAAATTCTTGCCCCTACCGGGGCTCGAAATCCGACCCCTCGGTCCAGCCCGTAGCCAGTCGCTGTACTGACAACGCTAACCCTGCTCCTCTTAACACAGTACTTAACATAAATAGGCTGATAAATGTACACATGCAATATGTGTGCATGTCGTTATAATTGCGTATGTACGAGTATATATGTGTGTGTGTGTGCATGTAATATGCACAAGAGGTTTCACTTCACGATCTCACACTTCAATCATGAAGTGCAGCACTGAAAGGATTCAAAATACAGATGTAAACTTTGAGATCTTCACTGCTGTGTCTGAAGCAGTATATTGCTCCGAAACGTCAGTATGTGCCCACAGAACTGTACGGTGTCACGACCCAGAACACCGTAATATTATATAGAACGCATGCATGAAGGAGACATTGACTATTTGAGAGTTTTATTCGTGGGGAATGGCATTAAATTTCGGATTTGACGTGTCATTCGATAAAACAGGGCTGGAAAGGAATACGGGAAAAATCCGGATAAGGTAATAGTATGAAAGTACATATTGTCACGTGAAGGGGTAGATGTAGATGGAGTGTGGATTGCTTGATTGGATTTATTGACACTTTATACACACATGTTGCGAGTACAGGCAATTACAGCGCTATCGCTGATTACACACTTTACCGTTCACCGTTGCATACGCACTAGGATTCTCTGTCTTCATTAGTCATGTCCTGGCAACGGATTTATAATCGTCCCATTGTAACTTCAGATCACTCATGAAATCTTTTCGCAGTCTAAATCACTTATTTCCATTTCTTCTGGAACTGCCAACTCATTTCAATTCCAAGCTCATATCCTGGCAGGCTGGCGTCTCAAACTCGACTCTATCCCGACAAGAACAATCTCAAATGAACTCTTCTTCAAACGAACTCTCTCAGCTTCTGGCAACAATTAACTGCTCCCTTGGAAATTTCCTTTATGTAGCATCGAAGCGGACCCCGTATTGTTTTAGGCGTGTTTACTGATCCGTTGCCTAGCAATAGACGTCCTGTTCTTGCACACGTACGCTTCCGCCGAAACGTGTTTACTGAACTGTTGCCTAGCATTGGGTATACACGTCACAGTATGTAACAAATGACGTGACTTCCTGTTGAATTTTCGAAGGACCTTACACTAGTTCAAGATGTTTTCTAAGTTTACGTGTGTTCACACATGCTCCATGGTGATGTGAACCACTTCAGCCTTTACCTTGACTGTGATGTTCCAACATGGGCATTCCGAGGCAGACATTGCCAGTTCGTGTCCTCGCATTTTCTATCGCGATTCTCTGCTGTGATATAACCTTTTCTTTTCAAGAAGCTCTGAGAAAATGAACTTGTCTTAACTGCACCTCATCACGTGACTCGGTTAGGCTATCTGATAGGACGGAACGAGGTCAGAAGTGACTTGCGATCCTCATAGCCACATTCCAGCGCTGCAGGGCCTTACATGAAAGTTACAGCAAAGCATAGTGCGTCATGTTCTTTCCCCCACCACACCCCCACCCACCCCCAGTTCCGAAAAAGTAAAGCGGCCCAGAGGTTAGTGGCATGAAGAAGCAATTTCAAACAATGTGGAACAAAAACCATATAAGCGCCTTATTTAAGGAAACTGCTTTGAAAACATTCAAGGAAGAAATTATGGGAGAAGTATCTGCTATTTTCCATAGCGTTTACCTCCACTACATATATGTGTATTTGATTCGACACGGACCGCATAGAAATCACCTCGTCCAACAGTTCTTCTGTTGTTGCGTCCCTAATCATTTCAGCTGGGAAATGTTTTGCCGAGTCGCTGCCTAGCAAAAGCCGTCTATTCCAGCTTCTTGAAAGAGCGGGGGGCACAGACAGCAAGGTAATCTCATATGCCTCGTTATATATATATTTTTTTTTCGAAATAAGGAAAGATTAAATCATTCTTTTCGGTACCAACAGAACGAACTGGAGTAGCGGTGACACCTTTTGATTCGTATTCAGGGCATACTAGGTTCGAATGCCGGCCGGGCCTCCAATTTTAATCTTTTTTGTTTGTTACTGGATGCGTCCAGACAAATGCCGGGCTAAATCTCAGGCCAAAACCGCTTCCTTTCGAATACTTTCCAGTTTTTTTTTTTCCATATGTAGTGTAGCTACTGATGACGTCGTTAAAAACATCAGGAAATGAAAGTTTCATTTCTATATCCACTTAAATTGGAATCTCCTTTCACTTGTGTTGCGGCTGTCTGGAGGTTCACACGAATGTGAATACACGTCTATATTCATTATACAAAGTGATTCACTAGGGGGAAGCCCCGAATTAATCATTTTACGTGACGTAATAATTGGCCGATAAAGGCGAAATTTGGCAGAACCGTGTACTTTGCAACTATGACCCGGTGTCTTCCTGCGCGGTTTCCGCTGTTTCCTTCAGTGGGCCATGCTGACATTGATGGTTGCAACATTCGCGAACATGGGGCATCATGTGCCAGGCGTCCCAGGCGGGGAGAGACACCGTTTCCACGTCTACCAACGTATCTTAGTCGCCAAGTTTCGTTTTCGTAGGTAAATTATTGCGAGAGTTGTAATTATTAATTCATGGCCTTTCCGATTGGATAATTCATATTATAGTTTTTAAATTTTAAATTAAAAATCACACTCTGTTAATTTATTTAGAATTTACTGCGGCATCCCCTATAGCGCTACTACCTAACCTACGCCCAATCTGTTGCAATTTCGTTACAGTGGCAGTAGGGGAGGGCGGGGAACAGTGGCCCTATATTCACTCTCGGGTTTCATTATAATGAGACATTGTGCCCGTCCCCTTGCCCGTGAAATTGCACTTCAGGCGACGAACCACATCGCTGTTTAACTTCTGTATGTACTGAATGCATGAAGTCTGACATTTCTCTCTTTTTTTTTCTAGCTTTTATTTTTTTCTAACGGAGTGTTCCATATTTAGAAGTGTGCACTTGACCTGCATTGAGACTTGCAAGGTTTTTGCGAATAATTTTTATCTTTTGAGTCACGAACACAAAAAGCTTTCAACATTTTTCTTTGTTCGAGAAAAATGTATTAGATATTCGCTCACTCTTTTGGATGTATTTAGTATGACATAAGTTGAATTCGCGTGTTGTAGTGGAGCAAGAAATGACGGCAACTTCATACTCAAAGGATAACGTGAATTGAGTTACAGAATTGTTCAAGCGTTCAAGAGTCATTTGTAAGCCCTGCCTCCATAGTGTTAATTATAGGATAATTAAATTCTTTTCTCTAAGCAATATTCAATTGAGGGTTCACATATGCTTACTTTCCTACAGTTCTTTACATGTAAACATGTTTTTAGTAATTATTTCTGAGATAAAAGGAGAATATTTACTCTTTACACTGAAGTTGTGTCACAACGTTCCTACAAAACGTTGATGCCTACATCAAACCACAAGGGATCACATTCCATAAAAACAGTAATTTTCACAGACTATCAAAATTGTTCCCTTCTGGATTATAATACTGCCATGTGTATTAGTGACTGTAGACTGGTTTTTAGATTGGATGATTGGATTTATTTCACTTTGTACATTCACATTCTCAAATTTCACTAGCCGTATCCTGGCAACAGATTTATAACTGTCAAATCACACAAGAAGTCTTCTTTTCACAGCCCAGTTCCTTTCTTACCATTACCCTACAGCTGCCAATTCCGAAGACCCGACTCCCTTCGGTCCCTGCGCTCCCAAGCTCATATCCCGGTAGGCTGGCGTTTCTGAGCTTGCCCCATCACTTCACTACTGTTCTATCCTGCCGAACACTTCCTTATAACTACTTTGCGCGGACCTCACGGAAAACGCGTCCTCTGTTAATGAGGCGTGTTTACTAGCCCGTTGCATACCAATGGACGTCCTTCTGTTACACGCGTACGCTTCGCGAGAATGTGTTTATCCAGTCGTTGCCTAGCATTGGATATACACGCTGCAATATCTACATTTCGGAGGAACCTTCTTTCTCCTTCTACAATGTGCGCTGGAATGTAGAGATAGTATATTCCTCGTAACTGCTGATGACCGCTTAACAGTCTACACTGTGTCGTAACCCTTAAGATCAGAATGTGACTTTATATAGCTGTGAAACCTTTGAGCTCATATGAAGTAACGTATATCTGATCACCCTCTTTGTTTCTGAATCAAGTGCAGTCAGAATAAGGGTTCTTTTAATTCAGTGATGGTGGAAAATTAAGTTGTACACTGTTTGAATCTATTTTTCCTTAGAAATAAGAGCAGATACTTGATTAACTATTGTTTCGTCTCTCACGGGAACAGTAATTATCAAGTCCAATTTCCGGGTCTAATTATTAACCGTGGAAATAATTTGACTTATTAATTGTTTGAGTTACACAGAACTTATTTCTTCCCAGTTCTCTTCGTAGTTGAGAAATGGAACAATAGAGTGCTCTAATTGAGCCGTAATCAAGAGGGAAGAGCTTGCTGCACTCCGCCGTAAGATGGCGGTAGGCAGTCAACTCGGTTTAATTACTTCAGTTTGCTCTCCGAAAAGAGTTGGTTTTACAGCTGAGTGGATGATGCAGGGCCTACGTAGAGACACGGATCTTTTGATACCAACTCATGTTTTCTTTTGCTGCTCATATTCTGAAGATATTAAGTTGGTTGAGGCACGATGCTACAAGCTGGAAGGTCGCGGGTTCAAGTGACTATGAGGTCATTGGATTTATTTCCAATTGACCTAATCCTTCCAGCCGCACTATAGCCCTGGGGTAGACTCAGCCTGTAACAGAAATGGGTACCACTTGTTGGAATATTCTTGGGGGTAAAGGGACGGCAGGGCGTAGGGCTGACAACCTTACCGCCAACTGTGAGCCGATTCTCTAGAATTATCGGGAACCTCAACATCTCACAACCCTATGGACCACCACGACCTATTACAAGGATATTTTTACTTTTTTTTTACTTACCTATCAAATATAGTGACATTTTTACAATTTATTATTATTATTATTATTATTATAATACTGCAGTTGGGTGTTCACCCGGTGGCAGTAGCTATTACACTGATACAGACAAGGACAGACCATATAAGGAAAAATACAAACAAAGTACATGCAGTAAACAAGGTACACGCGGTGAAAATCCAACTTACGCTTCAAAACGTGAAACATTCAGTGTTACAAAGGATTTTATCTTATAACAGACACAGTTAAATACGATTCTTACATTGACATCTCGGGCAATCTCTCTTGTTAATGGTAATTTCATATGATACGTTTCAGAGGCCGTCTCTGCCTCCATCATCAGGGATTTATGCAATGAATGATGTGTTCGCGCGTTATATATTTATGTCTCAGTCGCGGAACGCATGCATGGGTGTCAGTAGGAGAGGAGAGGGGAAGGAAGGGGAGGAGAGAGAGAGAAGACAAAGGGAGGAATGAGACACTACATTTAAGGGGGAGCAAGAAAATATTTCTCTTCCAGGTTTGAAGGTTCCTAGACAGTGCTCGCTCTTCCTTCTGCTAGAGGTACGTTTGAGAGAGGGAAAAGCTTTGGAAAATAAGGAGATAATACTTCAGGATGTGGGATTTGTTACGAACAGAGCAAAGAAGTTGAGCCGGGGCATTACTGCGCATGATCGGAACTAATTTCGATATCAGTGTTCGAAAGGCTGCATTAGAGTGAAATGTTGATGTTAGCGTTGGGAGGGCTGCGTGTGAAGCATGCAGCGTAAAGTGGAATTTTGTTGCAAACTCAGCATTTACTCCAGGACCGAGGAAAACCACTGAATATTTTGATTGTATTGGCTGGTCGCAGGACCTTATGCACGCACACTGATTTCTAGCTAGCAGGTAAAGGTGAAAGTAAAGTTGTCCCTGTGCTTAACAAATTAAGCACTACGTTATGAAGACATATGGGGAGTGGATATATAGATGCATATTTTCTTGACCTCGGCATTGGTTGGGGGTGAGTGGTCAGTTTCACGCCTCGGCCTTTTTACCCCCGGTACCCTTTGGATAGGAGGCTCCGTGGATCGCAGAGACGGTCTGGACGACGTGGAGAAGAGAAAATATCTTGACCCTACCGGGACTCGAACTCCGACCCCTCGGTGGTCCAGTCCGTAGCCAGTCTCTATACCGACTACGCTATCCCCATTTCTAGTCAGCAGTGCGGCATTAATTACACGAATGATAACGTTAGTCCCTACCTGAATATACGTGTAGTTCAGCCACTGGCTTTCTCAGCGTTATCTATCATCCTATTTTTATTTAAAATAACGTTTCGGAGTCTATACTCTATCTCCGTCCTCAGGTAAAACGGCTACTCAGTTGGGCCCAATCGATAGAGCTAGTCCTTATCTCCGGACGCCAGAACCAACATAAGTCTCGATATATAAATCAAACACAACATAAATCATCTAGGGGAGTTAAGTAAAAAATGTTTAAACTCCATATTCATGAGGCCTTGCACCTATGGCCATGCGTAGGAGAGGAGTAGAGCCCCACTGGAGAAGGTAAATAATTACTAGACCGAACAAATTTGCAGCAACGACTGAAGATGTGTGACTGCAACACCATAACGCTCACTGCGTGCGGCAGACTTTCACGCCTGCGCTGCCGGGCGATTAGAGGGGATCTGCAGGACGATAGCAGAGTACATCTCAGCCGGGGAAACAATGCAGTATGTCGTACTAAGGTTGTGTGACATGATTACATTGCCCGTTGCGTGGTAACAGCTAAATAAGTATAGCGCCAACAGTTACACACGCAGCAATATAATTGCTGGATAATGTGTTTTGTACGCTATCCGTGTCTGGGCTTTATAGAGAGCCCGAACGAGGCAAGTTAGCAAAAGTTGAAGAGGCTTAAACTTGGCGGTAGTCAATCTTACGACCGTTCAAAAGACTAAGCTGCCGTTGTAGCATAATATACGTAATATAAGCCTGATCTGCTTTGGAAAGCCTCTATTGACAGAGGACCTGTGTGTAGTGCAAGAAGAATTTTCAATAACATGCTATATGTGCGATACGTAACTTGACGAAAGACCAAGCGTATTCATAAGAGACAACCCCATCTTCTCATCAGAGAGACTGTGACGTAAGGAGTGTGTCTGCAAGGTTCCAATTGCAAAAAATCTTTTGTCTTATTCCTCAAGATCTTTGAACCAAGACGAACTGATTGGCGGTAAACCGCCAGTGATAAAGTAATTTTTACTCTGACTCTGAACTCAGTCAGTTGGGAGTCGACAGTTAAAGCAGTGAGTTGTGAGATAGCAGAAGTCCAGCAACGACTTGGGATCCGTTGCCGAGCAAAGACTAATGAAAACAAATTGAGAAGTTTTAGTGTAAGTTGTAGTGATTCGCAGTGTGTGTGAATTAGCGAAACTGTTACATTCAT
This sequence comes from Cryptotermes secundus, assembly GCF_002891405.2. Lineage (NCBI taxonomy): Eukaryota > Metazoa > Arthropoda > Insecta > Blattodea > Kalotermitidae > Cryptotermes > Cryptotermes secundus. The sequence goes on from NW_019738363.1 coordinate 1,465,140, forward strand.
TTTTAGATCCGAGTTATAACCGTCCAATAAATGCACCAATCCAAACCCCGTGTCTAGTCACTAAATGGTGACAGAATTTGTTTCGGGAAAGAATATGAAGACAAACCGGGACTTTATATGCTGTATAAAATTCTACATTCCAGTGTGCACGTGACAGCACGAAATATTCTCGGAAAGCACAGAAACAGACTGTCAGCGGATATTGCTCCGAAGGAAACGTGATCGGCCGTCCGCCGATCGATTACCAAGTCCTTCTCTAAGTGCTTTCTCACACAATAGAATTCACATGGGGACACTACTGGGAAAAGACGCATCAGGGATTTCTATCCTATCTTGAAAGGGCACTCATTTGACTACAGGGATCCTGAAAGCAAGTTAAACGACGAAGCTGTATTTATTACAGAGGAGAAAATTTCCTTGGACCTTCACCGCAAAATGCAGATGTGAAAGAATTCATGTTTGGAAAGTGCGCTTAATTTAGAAGCGCGAGATATTATAATGTGCTGTCTGGTCCGAGTTTCTGCACAGTTGAGCGTGCATTGAGTGATGAGGATGGAGCAGTAGTAGAATTGATAATCAGCTGGAGCAAAATCTGAAGAACTTTGGCAAAAAATCTTGTCCAGTGCCACGCTCTTCCACCACGAATCTCACACGAAGACGGAAGTTATTGAACCCGAGGCTCTACTATGAGATGCCAGCGCATAATCGCCTTACATGATATAAAACAATATTAACTCCAGAAATACCAACTTAAATTTCTACACTGTCATACTGCCAATTTAGTTTGTCATAACTGCTCTTCATCCGTGAGGAAATAATACCCATATGAAATTGAAATGCAGAGGAGAACATTATCATGGTTTTTTACTACATAACGCGCATAAAATTCCAATAAATGTCACATGCTGTCAGATATATAAGTGTTCAAAGCGGTCGCTATTTTCTAGACTTTGCATCCGTAGGGTTAATAGTAATGATAATAGCTGTTCAGTAGAAACGATTTTTTAGAAACTATCAAGGTTTTCCATTACTTAGGCAAGAGAGAGAGAGAGAGATAGAGTTGAAAAAGGGAAAGATGGCAGTTGCTGCAACCCAGAGTGTCTTAACCTTGTTTGATTCTGCAGCCGTTTATATCGCTGATTTGAAAAGAGAGAAAAATACAATTTGCACACGTGTTTCTTCCAATCTCCACGCACCAATTTGTGGAACCTTTGCGCTTAATGATACTGCACCTTATTCACTTAAAAATATGCTCACTGGTTCATACGAACTACGCAGTAATTGCAACTACAGGGCATTTCTTAAATAGGGAAAGACATCCGTCATACATAACGGGTGTAAAGTTTATCTTTGTAACTAAACACTAGCAGTGTGGTGTAATGTTATAGCTCAGAGAGCATACTACACTATGAAAGTTCAGGAATATAAGATTTAATAATTATTTAGAATGGAAGTATTTCAATGAGAATGAACCGAGCAGATAGAGGTACTTAAAAAGTAAAAAGAAGCTATAAGATTTTTATAGATTTGAATTAAAAAATAAGATTTAACTCTCGCTGTATGGCGTCCTCTTCGCGTCAGTTGCAGTGAGTTCGTGAGAAGGTTGATGGAGGCGCCACTTGACTTACATGTACAACTTCAGAGATGGCCAACTTGCGAATTCTAGGGCCGTAGGGTAATTGTTGAATCATCTTAGTCTGGTGGGTGCAGCAACCCGCGTCGGCACGTTAACATCACCTATTAGGTCTTCTACCCTCTGGAGACGAAACTTGTACGTTTACTGAAGAGAAGCGGATAGATTTTAATTCGTAAAGCCGACATTTCTACAGAGTTTAATCAAACGAAATAGACTAATTGAAGAGATATGCATCGCAGTTGAATAGCATTCCTTCTAATTTTGGGAATTCGTAAGTTTATTCCTCGCCCCGTATATCACATACGTATCTTGATCGTATATTGATCCAGGGTTTCTTGATTTCCTTTAGTGCCAGGAGGCAGTGTTATCTGGGATAGTGCTTCAACATATTGAAGCTTTGAAGTTCATTGAAACAATATTCAGTAGAAGTTCAGTCCCTTCCTCGCATGAAACACAACTTCTCCAGCTTAAAGACCAATCAGCGAATGTTGTTTAAGCGAATAGTAGGTATAATTCTACCAAGAACATAAGTGCAATGTGTGGTAAAAATGCAGCGATATGGAATTTGAGAGTTAGAATTTGTTGCTATTACTGTACTTCAGGAACTTCAGACAGTACCCTTCCCATGTTCTTGACAACATGAATATTTCCTTTCCGCAGTATATAAATAATTCAATCAACAAATTGTAGTATAAATAAAATATGGTTCAACCAGATAGTTCCCCTTGCAGGTATGTGTAAAAGCTAAGCACTCCCTGTAATAGGCCGTGGAGGCCCATAGAGTTTTGTAATGTTGAGGTTCCCACATTTTCTATACAGTCGGCTCACAGATGGCGGTGAGATTGTCAGCCCTGCGCGATGCCCACCCTTTACCCTCCAGGAAGATTCCCGGTACTCATTTCTGTTATATTTCCTCAAATACTTTTCCTACATGCGTTTAATTTAAATTGAAAAGAATTCCCAAGGCTGTAGATATACAGAGAGGCCATTACCTCAGCAACTGCCAGTGATTATACTCGCACCAATAGATGGCAGCAGTGAATAATTACACCATTTTTGTTGCAACGTAATGCAGAGTAATTGGCCAAGACGTGGATTCTGTGACGTCATATCAGTGCCTCTAAGGTTTAGAAGTTCAAGCAAAATGCTTGTATTATGCTCCTTAATGACCAGAGTACCGTCCATCTTTGTACATTTCCATGCAAATGAAATGCCTACTTCTCCGTGCTAGAGAGCCATAAAGGACCATTGCAGTTCTGAATCCGCTTCCAGCTGAAATTAATTTCGAAGTTGCCCGGTTTCGAGTCACTGTGGATATTCCTCTCATTAGTGATCGATATCTTATTGCATATCTGCTCTCGTTGCCTACAGATCAAACCCGCGCTGCTTTACCGAGCAGATCTGTGTAACGAGACCTCTGTAGACTCGATTTCGAGAAGTACTCCGTCCGAATCTCGTATGAAATACCGGCTAACCTAATTAAGGTGTTTGTCTTCTTTAATCCATCCAGGCAAATATCAGAATATTACATCGATTAGCCCTTGACGCATTCTACCAAATCCTTTCCAGTTCATTTTTATCTGTCGCATTGCCGTTCCAGGCACAATCACGATACTGACAACACCAAATTTGATGCCTTAGTATTTCTGAGTGATCTGAACAAGCCGCATAAGTGCGTAAACAGTGAAGGTATACCTGTCTATTTGTCCCTCTACAAGTTTGATCTCCGAAACGTGACACCAGATTTGGATAGCATTTGTTGTTGCGGTCCGTATTAATAGTACTGTCTGGTAAATTCAAAATTCATGCCTGCTGTCCACATGAGTTTGTATGGAAAGGTTTGTTTTAAACACGACTCGAGAAGGATCTTGCCTTCCTTGCAACGGCGATGAATATTCCGTACAAATGGACGTGACGCTCATGCTGCCATCTGGCGCACAACACGTTCCACAAAAGTACATCATTACTTCATATTGCTTCCGGTAGGGGAGCCGTGGTACCGAGTTTTACGACACGTGGAAACAAAGCATCAAGCAGTCTACTAAAAACCAATAAAGGACGCTCTTTTACATAAGAACTTGAGAGCATGCAGGTGTCCCGTGTTGCCTGCCAGCTAAATGTGAAGTCCGCCATATTCGGAGTTCCCACGTTCCGGGCGTCTTTTTTGTTTGCATCGGACGCACTTCGTTGATGTGGCAACGCTGTAGATGTATCAGCAGGCTGAGCTGCAGTAGTGAATGTTTCAATTGAAAACTAGTAGTAGTAGTAGTGCTGTTACAACTACTACTACCACTACTACTACTACTACTACTACTACTACTACTACTCATCTATATATCTACACATACATATTGGCTTTTACCGTCGACACAAAAAATCTACCAGATAATTCTCTCATACTTTTATCGTGTTAATTGTGCGTTTACTTGGATTAAAATACGATTTCTCTACATGCTTCGGCTTTTCATGAAGCCATCTTCAGCCGATATGTTCCACAAACGTCAATTATCATGATCGACTCATAATGTTTTATGCATAGTATCTCTATTTTTGCTGTGTAGGGATGTATTGATTAATTTAAAATATTTTAATATTAACTTTTAAGATTAGTTTAAAAATAAAATAAATAAACCAATAATAAACGTCAGTGCGTTATTTTGTGCATAGCATCGCGTCGTTGTTTGTGTGTGGCGTCATTAGATCGATTGGCACTTTACTGAAGTAATACAGTAAACAGTATTGCCAGATATAATTAAAGCTATTAAGTTATTTAGAATTCCTTACGAAAATACATTTAATATATAAAGATGAACTTTACGTACTCGAAGATGGGCGCGGTTATAGCTCATTTTGCAACTAAATGTCAGCATCTTGAGCAAGCTTCAAGAGTTCGTTACCTTGCCTGAAGCATGTTCGTATCAAGTTGTTACATCGTAAAACTTTCTCACCAATTAATGTTGCATTTAGAATCTGAGGTATTTTACGTTGTTGTTGTTGTTGTTGTTGTTGTTATTGGAGAGGGTGGGTTTCCCCATGGTCCATTGTGCGTCCCCCTGTGATATTCTACCAGTCTCTATACCCTACCGGTACTGGTGCGTGCCATCAGTCCCGACTCAGCCAGCGAGTTCGGCCAATACTGGCTCAGCGGTATCTCGATGCTTCCCCCATCTACCAGAGGCGTTAGAGACTACTGTTGGGCGGGAAATGTCCTGAATTTGGCTCAGAGGTCCCCTTGAGATGAGTTTTTTACGTGCCGTAAAGCTACGACACGGGACCCACGGCTTAAAGTCCCTCCTGGAGGACTTGTTCCCTGAATTTTTCCGCCCTTAAAAATTCCACGACCTTGAGTCACGAGGTGGGAACGTTACCCCTAGACTACGGAGGCCGCTTATTTTACGTTACTATATCCCTAGCATCATGCATTCTTTTCCACGAAATCATCATCATCAGTTCTCGAATCCTTATTGTTCTCAGCAGCGGAATGCTCTTGTTCAGGTCCTATCACTTCATTTTCTTATATTCTCCCCGCATTTAAGAGCCTTATAACAACGAATCACTATCATCAGGGTAGCATTAAATATCGGAGGAGTGTAAAATGAACTGCACAAAATGAATTTCCTTGGAACTGATCCCAGTCCTCGACGATGAGAAGACACGGCCAACCCCTGAGCTGCTGTATGTATAAGAACACTGTGACACAAATACTGAACATTCTGTATGATGATGACGGCAGGGCACGCGAACATATTTATTCCCTTCCATTAATTCTACCACTCCTTATCTGAATTATTACGAATGTGAACAGCAGTTAATAACACTGACGTTAAGTAAGCTAACAACAGGTTATAGAAAGTATTATTTAACTAGGGGCTAGGATGACGAGATGGACAAGGCATTATCAGACGTACAGAATTATTGCTTGGCTTTATGTTAGCGCGTGGAGCTGCTCATTTGTTTCTAATATCGATGGCCCCATCAGGTTATCTCGAACACATTTCTGCATGACTGCAGATGGGGCTCATCTATCTCGTATGCTGAAAGCCTGGATCCCTCCTACTGCACACGCTTCTTGTAGAATCATGCAAGTTCTAGCCTCCGCCATGTCGATACTTATTTGTGGCGGCGTGTTCAATGTCTCGCGCGTAATTTGTAAATATTTTTCTTATGTAATTATCTGAATTTTAATGTGTAAGCCACAGTCGGTAGAACTTACGAACTTAAGCTCGAAGTAATAAGCCTTATTGTGTTGCTAAGCAGTAAACCATTCAGAACTAAGTAATAATATTCGATGCGCCATGACTACGTTAACTTGGAAAGGAAATTGATTGTTGCTTGCTAGATCATTGTTGATTGCTGATACCGAACAACGAATTTCATTTCACTAGTAAAGTCAGTTACGAAAAAATACACATTTCACTTTTCGCCCATGTTGCAGGTGCCATGATATTCCTGAGAATGGGAACAGTTCAGCATATTTAGGGAGATGATGGTCTTCATAAATTACTAAAATGTAATCGAATCCGGTTTACCAGTTTTCGAGAAATTCCTTTTTTTTTCCCCCCTTTGAAATTTGATTGTTGACATTAAGCCATCGCCGACCTAGGATGGGTACTTTTGAATACTGAAGATAAACAAAAGTCCATATAACCAACTGTTCAGGGTGTAGAAAAGTACATATACATCCATATTCACGCACTTACGGACAACCAGTATACAAAAATTACTTCTGCGTAAGAAGAAGGGGCTGAAAACTTGTAAATTCACCAGTTTCTCCAGATCGATTATTTCACGATCACAGCACATTCTGATATGAGTAAATTGTAAAGCAAACGGAAGTTCTAGGTTTAATGTTTTAGGAGGTAATTTTTGCCCAAGCAACAAACGCCTTTCTTTAGCATATATATACACACACACACATATATATATATATATATGTACTTGTACAGTCGTTGACGAGCCGGCATCTGAATGCTTCGCTGATGCGAAAGAAGGGATTGACGTTTTTGGATGCGGGCGCATAATGAACGTGATTTTTATTTTCCCTGCCCATGACAGAATAATAATGATACACATAATGACTGACGTATGGAAACCTCCTCTTATAAATACAGAAATGAAATAAAAATATCAAAAGTTTCTTTTGTCAGTGCTTTCTAGCTCAAGGTCCATTCTTGCGATAGAAATTTCCATGAAAATAGACACAGTCCAGTCCGAACCAAATTGTATCTAAATTCGGTCATCCGAAATGGGGCTGTTGAGCTATTTTACATGCGCGTACAATGAAGCTGATGGCTGCTTAGGTATTGCTGGAACACGCATCAAGACAAACTCCGTGGTTTCAGTCCCCAAGCGAACTATACCGACCGAGCGACCGCCGCTTGTCGGCGAAGTTAATGTCAACTTTAGCGATTAGAGGTTGTCTCGTGGTCAGCGCAACGGATCCCCACGGCCGTTGATCTCGGTTTTCTAGACCGTAGTCGCTATTTCCTGGAAACAGCTCCTCAGTTATTCTCACGAGGCTGAGTTCCCCCGTTCCAGACCCACTACTTAGAAAATCTGATAGCGCCGGGAAGCGAACCCAGGGACTCTGACCACTAGACCACAGAGGCATTCTGGAACACACATCATACTCCATATACATAAAGGTGAATGTCTTGCTGAAACGTCGTTGATATCTATATCGGGTTACATGTGGGAATTGTCGCTGTTATTTTAGCCTTCCGTGCCAGTTCTAACCACATTTTCAGGAACAATTGCTCTATGGTGTTAGTGGGCTTTATATTCGAAGCCAGGACTCTGCATTAATAACATCAGTCGAGTAAGTACCGGTCGATACGGTCCCTAATGGTTCGTCTGATATTAATGACAGGTTCATTATCATGAATGAATAATATTTTATAAAGTAGTCAAAATGAAGCATACGCTTAAATTTATCGCCATGAGTACAAATCCGCGGGGACACACGGTGGCGCCGTGCCTGCTGCAGCGGCGGGAAGAAGAGACTGATATGGTAATGGCCAACAGGGGAGCCAACTTGTGAACAGTAAATTATCGTATGCATGAAAACGACCAGATGTGAAATACATATTTCAGTGGTATTCTCTGCAATACGAGTAACTGCTTCGTGGCACAGTTCTAAGAAGAGGAAACCCGAGGTCGTGTCTCGTCATTCAGATACGTGGAATCCGCCATATACAACATTATAACCATTCCTACCATGCCAGACACATTTCATCTTAAGTGGTATTTCCGTCTGTATATTTTATAAACTAAGCTTTATATTTAAAGTGTTTCTTTCAAGGCATATTAATCGATTATTTAAATTATGGTAAATACTGTTTTTTTTTTCTTAAGTTCAGCCATTTTCTTTTTGACCACGTCACTTCCTCTCCATATGTTGTTGTGTCTTGTTTTACCATTTGGTTTAAATTTTTATTTCCGCCTGTTCTCTTATTATTATTAACCATATATTTTTGTGTCTTATTATCTGTATTGGTTGATCTGGAAGCCGATAACTTTTACTTAACCCTAGTTATTCTCGAATGTGATATTTCCTATACAAAATTTAAGAATTCGTGATGCTAAACGTGAATTGGTTTGATCCTTCAACTCTGGAACGGAAGCACAGGTTTATGCAGGGACTGTACCTCATTCCCTCCGAGTTAAGTCGATTTAAACTTCAATCTAATGTGACGATCCGCCGCCATATTGCGTGCACCAGATTTCCTGCTATCGTCTCAATCAAATCAAGGTGGCCATGATGAACCTTGTCAGCTGGTGCCTTCGCTAGGCGGCAGCACCGCCTCCAGCCTTTACTGCTGGAATGTATCCAGATTTTAATGAAACCTTCAGGGAACTGGGAGAGGCGAAAGCACTGACTCGATTATGCAGACTGACCTGTCTTCACGCTGCGGTTCCTGTCTTCCGTGAACAAAAAAATAAGTAAGTAAAGTAAAGGTATCCCTGTAATAGGCTATGGGGGCCTATAGGGTTGTGAGATGTCGAGGCTCTCACATTTTCTAGACAATCGGCTCAAATATGGCTGTGAGGTTGTCAGCCTTACGCGCCGGCCACCCTTTATCCCCAGGAATATTCCTGGTACTCATTTCTGTTAGAGGCTGAGTCGACCCCAGAGTCATAATGTGGCTAAAAGGAATAGGTAAATTGAAAAAATCCAGTGACATAGCGGATTCGATCCTGCGACCTTCCGATTTGTAGCATAGTGCCTCAACCAACTACGCTACCGCGTGCCCCATCCGTGAAGAAATATTGAAGCAAAATTTATGCATTTAAATCGTGGAATTGAAATGGAGCACATATGAGTGTCCCCCAAATCTGGTGCGAACCGACTTCAATAACGACCACTTGGAAGACAAGGATCGAGCGAGTATAACACTACTATTTGTTTTGGAGAAACTGGTTGTCAGGAATTGAAACTTGCCCCGGCTGGCACTTCTTGACTCTCTTTTGTATTATCTGTGTTAAAGCTCCTGGTTCTACTGTAGTTATGCATGTATTACAGACCGACAAAGCAACAAACGTACTAACTAATCATCTAGCTCACTCCACTGAGTAGAGTTATTCTTGACAACATAATATTCGCTCAAATGATCAAGAAATTTTCCCGCATTTTATGAAACCGAAAAGTTCTCCATGTTCATAAAGCCCATTTTATGGCAAAATACGGCCATTAACTAACCCTTCTGAACACACACACACACACATACCTTTACAGTGTTTTGCTGGTGATAAAGTTACAAAATTATTTTGTATACACTCTGGTTCTTGCAGCTGTTAAACTAATCACTTTCAATCAGACATAAATATACGTCACCAAAGTAGGGCGATTTTTAGAATTTAGGACACCAGGGTCGCCTTTTAGCCGAAATAATTGGGAGAACATCATGAAATAATAGATTGCAGCTTCAGCCTATAGACTTCTGGGCTGTGATACATGTAAGTTTGCAGGCGAGCTGGATGCCAACTTTTCGAAGGGATTTGCTGCCTCAATATTCAGGGTCTGATGCGATCCCGCCTCCCTAAAGCGTTACCGAAATAAAATATAGAAGTCTTCACGGCTGAAATTTTCCAGATTGTAATACTGTAGCTTGTGATACTGTAGTCTTGTAGGTGAATGCCAACGTTCCAGTGAAATCTGGGCATTCGTGAGAAATCCCAATTAAATTTCATATAATCCGTATTGTGAACTTACTCATTGTTATTCATGAGGATTGTAAACTTTTGCATTTCCTTCTTAAATTAATTTTATATGTCCATGTATGCTTTTCATTGCCTCGTTTTGTTACTCCCCCAGTTTTGTACCTCTCTTTGGGTTTCTGTGTTCTAGTGGTCAGAGTTCCTGGCTACAGATCCAGAGGTCCGGGTTCGATTCCCGGCGCTACCAGATTTTTTTCTGAGAAGTAGTGGGTCCAGAACGGAGTCCACTCAGCCTCGTGATGATAATTGAGGAGTTATTTCAAGGAAATAGCGGCTCCGGTCTAGAAAACCGAAATTAACGGCCGACAAGCGGCGGTCGCTCGGTCGGTATAGTTCGCTTGCGGACTAAATTCACTGAGTTTCTGTTTGTTTTGCGAGAAACTAGACCGCATTTTAGATGGAAGATAAACAAGGAATTATCTTGAAGAAAGCGAAGGTGGCCTGAAGAGTGCGCTGTATCGGCATATGCCTTCAGGGACAGAGAGAGAACATTAAAACCTTGATCAGGGTAGCCGCTGTCTCTACCCAGATTCTGCGAGTAAGTCCTGAGCGTTACCGGAACGCCAGTCCACGCAGCGGGAACTTGTTAACCAGTGTCCCATTGTCTTCTGTACTTGAGAGAGGAGCCGAGAATTTCCTGAACGTACCTGATATTAGGTTCATTAAGAACTGCATTTTATTGGTGTTCTTTATGTCCTCCGAAATGCTGTAACTTTCTTAGACGTCTAAAGGAATTATTAAGCAATTTTTGTTTTTATGACTTATTTCAGGATTCGTTTTACGAGTCACAGACATTTATTTTCTTTTGTAGTCAATTTTCTGTATCCGTTTATTTTCGAAATTTGTGGAGACTTGAGAGCTGTTGCCACTTGCCTGCATGGAGAGAAGTGTGAGATTGAAACATGAGATAATGAGGGACGAAGCTGGAGGGAGGAAATGCGGTGTGGATATTCATGTAACTGGAAGCTGGGGGGGGGATGTTTGAGGGATGGAAATGGAGATTGGGTCACAGGTGTGTGAGTACGTAATTCATTTGTAACCCTCTCCCTGGGATGATGTCATTAACTATCCTCTCGTCTAATGAAGTCTCCATGGCGTTCGAGACAGATGAGTAATGGAGTTAGCTCACGAAGGCATCCCATCTTCTGCAGCTGCATGTTAGTACAGTGCTGTTTGAATATTGTAATCTTCCTCCCATACGGTAACGAGGTTGATGGTAAAATAAGGACGACGGAATGTTCCGGATATGTTTGTTATTATTCACTTGAAAATCAGCTATCATCACGCCTGCCTTCCTCCCTGCTTAAGCTAAGGTTATCTATCCTATCAAGTAACGTACCGCTGAAGTGAAACATCTGACATTAATCTTATTTGACTATAACGACGAGTTGTCGAATATTAACACCTCGAATGAAAGTAATTTTTATACTAGTTCACGAAAAAGAAATCGGTATTGTATTGTGTATTGTATTGTGTCTTTTCCGGGGATATTGATAATATTTTGATGTAGATATGTGAATTGTACTGTATAAGCCGGTCACGGTGGTCACGCAGTCTAAGGCATGAACTGTCTTCACTCGCTCGAAAGCTGGGATTGTGGGTTCGAATACTACTCAAGGCATGGATGTCAGTGTATGCGTTTATTCTGTGTTTTTGTCACTCTGTGTATAGGTAGAGGCCTTGCGACGGGCTGATCCACCACCCAAGGAGTCCTACCGTCTGTGTAAATGAGATAACGAAACTGAAGATTTCAGGGCCCAACAAAGGGCTGTAGAGCCATTGATGAATGAATGAATGAAGTATACTGTATACAGGGGACAGTTAGCTGAATATTTGTTTATATTATTAGTGGGAGATTTTGTTAAACGTTGTCCTCGAAGCATTATCTAAAATGTATCCCTGGAGAGGAAAGCGAGAGAGAGAGAGAGCAGGGGACCTTGTAAGTTTGGAAGCTCATATCTCAAGTGATGATGTGGCGTTATAATTGCATGTAGCCCATAGTCGTGTGTATAAGGTGTTAATACAGCCAATCAGCTAGTCCAAAACCCCGTCTATATACCACGGCCACTCACTGCACTTGCCAGTTTTTAATATCTAACACAGTCTGTAGATATTTGAAAGCTGCAAAACTGTGACGTACATCTCGAACTGTTCGTCTGGTTGGGTCCCTTACTGATACGCCGTGTTTGTACCTTAGGGAATTCACGCCAGAGCTGGTGGCTGTTCGATTTTCCACCCATGTCCTGTCGCTCTACTTCAAAAGGTTGGCATCATTGCTGTTGGAATTGGGCCAAAACAGCGGAAGGAATCTGACAGGGGTGCCCAGATGCATTGCTCTTCGAAACCACAAAGGAGAGAAGTAATTTCAGTGCTTACACTTCAGTTTGAATCTATTCGTACTTTCTGTAGCAATGCGAATATGAAAATTATGCAACTGATTAATCCCCTTTGTAAACGAAGTCGTAGTTACGCTGTTGATCGAGAAATCTCCAGCTTTGGAACCCTGAACTGTTACAGTTTTGTTCATAAAAGCTCATGATGCCACCGTGTTCTAAACGAATTGAATCAAGTCCACATCTTCACAGCGCACTTCTCGGATTTATACAGTAACAACTCTAGCATCCGCTGGGAATTCAGTGGGAACTTCGTCGTTTATTATTTAAGCTTTCGTTCTGTTAACTTTTCACGTTTTCTTCCCGTATTCTTTTTCACTTCTACAAGTTATCTAATGATGCGTCGAGGCCGATGTTTAATCTCGTCTGCAATGGACTACGCTCAAAAATGGGCAATCGTAAACGGTCTCCTCTGTGTAATACACCACACTTTCCCTGTCACGTTAAAAGATCGTCAGTACTCATTGAATAAACACGATGTTCTGAAACAAAAGGCTGTTCACTCGTGATTCACGTAACTTACGTTCATGCAACGTGTTAACGCTCCGCATTACGTCATTGTGGTAACCCAAGGTCACGTAATGACAATGACAAATCTCGCGCACACAGAACTTTTCTTAACGTATTTCATTATATTGTCACTTGTAGTATGTATGAATATCGACGAGGTTTTCAATTGAATATTGAATTTACTGACCACTTTAACATCATTAGCACCATCATTAGTTTTCACGCTTTACAGTTCAATAGAGCACACAGTCTAGTGTTTTCAGTCTGTTACTAGACGTTTCCTGGTAACGGCTCCAACAAATTCTATCCCTCTGCCTCCGGGTGAAGTCCCTTCTTCGCATACTGCGGTACAGAACTCTCAACTAACTTAGCTCCAAACCTCCCGGTTATATCTTGGCACGGACCTCATAGAAAACAGTTCTTCTATTGTTGTTTACATGTATGTTGCCGGCGTTACAACGACCGCTTGACAACGGCTCTCTACATTACAGTATACTCGAACTACAGGATGATGGGGATTTGAGACTGAAATGGAAAGAAGTTCTTGACGAAATTTTCTGCAATGTCTGAGGAAACTTTGAGGAAGTCAGCATGTTCTGTCTCTGTATAACCCAGACTTTAACCCGGGAGGTTATTAATGATACCGACTACACAGTGGAGTTTGACGTCTTCGTCCAACTTCTATTATTCTTCCTTCCTTTTAACTAATTCCCATATATTTTTATTTTATCTCTTTCCCTCGCTCTTAGGTTTCAGAGTCTCAAGGCGTGAATACTAATCTTACAGTCTTTCGTCATATGACGCCGTGTAGTCTGGCAGATGTTTGCCATCATTTCGGAGGAATATCTTCCCTCTATCTTCAAAGCAGTAGACTGAATATGGAGACAGGTGGTTGCTCCGAAACGGCATTGTGTGTCCACCCAACTGCACAATCAGAACACCGTATTAATATCCCTTTTCTATTGTTTTTGCGTTTCTGTCTTATCTCTTTTTCTACTCTTTTCTGTTTTCTTTTTCGTTCCACCCTTCTCCTTTTCCTTAATTTTCTACTGCCACTCTGGTTTTGTTCTTCACAATCCAGAGTGCTCATGTCACTGGAAACAGCTTCTCATGGGCCCACCTGCCCAGCAGCGGGAGGGTCGCAGAACGCAAGACACGAGCTGAAGTTCAGCTTCTTGAAACAGATGAGACGTATCGTGCTGGTTTTACTGCCTCTGTACACACAGACTAAATAAATTTAAACAAGAGCATTTCCTTGGGAATAGCCTCTTTAAACTCTCTTGTTATCCATAAAGTAATAAAATTAAAATTAAAGACAGAAGTAGTTTAAAATTCCCATGGTTTTCTAGTAAGACGACGTGTAGGGTCTCGAATTAAAACTCCAAGCATTGTTAGTTTCATAATTAAATATAGATCATTAGTTACAGAATTCAGCTGCCTTACCCACTGAAAAAGGGCCAAGCATTTGACAAGAGCTAGTGTTTTCCGAACGGATGTTTCTAGGCGTGATGGTTCTGCTTGGGCTCGAAATGCTTTTCTGCCGCTTATAGCCTGCAATTTAAAATATCATGGCATAGGATACTCGGTTCTTATTTCAAATCATTGAATTGTGTGACGATTCTTTCTGCAAAGCTAGTAGTACCTAAGCTGGTCACCTTACTTTTTAAAGCCTTTTCATTTTTATTTTATACCACCTGAATTAAAATTGAAAGAATTATGAGTTTTCCTCTCACATGTCTTACTTACGTATATTACCTGTGGTTCTGTGAACAAACGACGAGCATTTGCCTTAAACTGAATTCACAGGTTTATCTTAGTGACTGAAGCGAATTGGGTTTTATCAGAGGCAGGAACAGGATTTTAAATATTGCCTATATCAGCATCAGTCTACCGAGCGGCAACCAAAATAGTATATAGTACGCAGTGTGTTTCTACGAGGTAGGAACGGAAATTTGAATACTGTTAAATGAGCTTCAGGCTAAAGAGGATTACTTAAAATAATGCAGAGTACATGACTTATCCAGATTCTGATCACCTCAATTTTTGCAGCCAGAATCGACTTTCCTTCCTTTTCGGTTTACTTTATGCTTGGAGCGAATCCCACTTTCTCTTCCATCGTCATGTCTGTATTGTACCTTGCCTTCCATAGGATCTTCGTCTTAATTGAACAAGTGTTTATTCGGGACCGGTAGCAGGAGGAGGAGGTTATCTTTACCGCCCCCCCAATTCCTTGAGATGGAATTTTAAAGCAGAGAAAAGACCGTAAAGTAACTTGAGCCCCATCCCTGTGTACCAGTCTCCGGAGACTTATTGTGGACATGGAGAAAAGGATGTATCATGAGACCTAGGCTCTAGGTGAAAGTATGATTATGGGTGCCTTGCGGCGTTCCATATTCGCCGTAACATTTCTGAGTATAGAACCACTTGTAAATGTTTGAAGTTACAGGCGTTTCACCAGGTACTGCTGCCTCGTCTTGAGACCAAAACCTTGAAGAATGAAATTAAAATTTCCTTCGAAACTTCGGGAACACCATTCAGTTCCAGTTGTACACGCAAAATACTTTATAACGATGTTGAGTTTTCAGTTATGAGATCCAGGCCTTCTCATCATATAGGAAATTCCCCCCAGTAAGGAAGAGCAAAATACCCAACGTTCTTACTTCGGTCCAAATGCTGACCCAACCAGATTAGTGTGCGCTACAGTCTGGTTCTTTCGGCGGGGTTTCCCAGAACATTGCCCCATGTCTACGTGTTATTGGTGAAAGTAGCAATTAAGCCTTTGTAATAAAACGCTAATCATGTATACTGCTGCTTCTAATGTTCAGCAAAACTTCACTTTGCCGATGACAGTGGCCGCACTGTCTAAGGTATGAACTGTCTTCGCCCGCTCAAACACTGGGATCTTGGGTTGGAATCCCATTTGAGACATGGATATCTGTGTGCTCTTGCTCTATGCTTGTGTTCCTCTGTGTGTAGGCAGCGGCCTTGCTGCGGGATTATCACCTGTCAGAGGAGTCCTACCGACTGTGTAAAAAGATTAAGGAACTGAAAAACGGCCAAGGTCCAACAAAAGGTTATAGAGCCACAGATCGATAGAAGACTACACTACTTTCTCTTGATTGGTGTCTCTCTGATTCTCAGGTGAAAGCGACTGTTTGCATAGACATCATAACTGACTGCTCTTTATATTGGATTAGCGGATTGTTCCCTATGAGGTTAGAGGCAGCTTCTGGAATATTACTTACACAACTTCGCCTTCAACCCTTTAGAGACTGACTTGCTTCTACATAATATATACAGACTCAGTCCGTACCTCACAGAAAACCATTACGTCTGCGCCCAAAGTCCAGCTGTTTAATTCTGTTTAGGGTAACAGTCGCTGTTTATTATGAGAGCCATAGAGAACACATAGATACATTGCGTGGGCAGAGTAAAGAGTTTTATTATGTGAAAGCAGATGGCAGGTAGAATAACCACTGGACTTCAAAGGTTACCAAGGCTATACACTTTCAACTTATTGTCAGTATTAATCCAGTGTAACTGTCATTGAGAATTCAATGGGAAGTCTCGTCAAATAATTCTTTGAGGTTCATACCAATTGCTGTTTATCACTAATAACACACACAAATAGTCGATCATAAACAGCCTCCTTTATGTATAACACAGAACTTCAAATATGCACATCGAAATTTTATCAGTACTTGCAGAATAGATACCATGTACTCGTGTACCTGTTTCATAATTTCCATTCGTGAAATGTTTTAACGCACGCCCATTAGAAATAGCGTAATGGCAGTGATAAACCTCATGTCTACAGAAGGTTTAATGCATACAGAAGAATGGTTTTGTTCCCGTATCGAGATAATTGCTTTAAAATGCATAAATGTTTACATTGAAGCGTATGCACGAGGTTTTACCCTGCTGCTCTTGCAGATTACGTACGTTATGTGTGACAGTTGTCTGACTTCAGGAACTTATCTACGAGGGCACTGTATGGTTGCTTGTAGGTAATTCCTCTTCGCTTCTTCACGTAAATTGGAAATTTTTGTTTTAATTGAGGGTTGTACGTAGTTTCCAATGCGACGATGTAGTTCCGCTCTTCGGGTTTATGCCACTGCGTAACCTTGTAGGTGGTTACTAATCTTTTTGGAAGAGCCTACTGCCTTCTTCAGGATCCAAGCTATGAGATCCTAAATATTTAGATTATGCAACTTATCGCTGAGTCATAATTCAGAGGACCTCAATCTGAATGTGTGTTGAATGTTCTGGATGTGATGTTATATACATAGATCCCGTCTGCTGCCAGGAAACTGAACCCATGGCAGGGTCATTCTGGTTAAAAAAGAATCCTTGAAGTGAACTGTCATTGGTTCCTTTTTATAGAATAAATTTGCAGTGTTTAACTCGTACATGTGGCCTTCTGTGTTGGAGTATGGACACTCAGTGCCTGTGCCTACGGTGCTCTCCCTCTTGAGGCATCGATCCAGTAGCTCTCAGGGAGCCGGGAACGACTTCTTTAACAGCCACGTCATTAGCACGGTGGCCTGAAATAAGATTTGCATGAAACCAGTGCCGTGTTCCAAGTGTTAGCTTCTAACAATCACTGTCTGTTTATAAGAGCTGTATAATATAATTCAGTTGAATTAATTTCCTGTTTATTAACTCGCAAAGTTAGCAAGAAACAACAAATAACTTACAAACAAAATATAAAATATGGCAGCTTATGTATTATTAATAACAATAAAATAATAATTCCATGAATGCTCACGTGAGAAAAGTACACGTAGAATAAGTACATTTGCAATGGTTATTATATTATGTGGCGAGAAATAATAATATTAATAAAAGAAAAGTTATCCCTGTAACAGGCTGTGGAGGCCCATAGGGTTGTGAGTTTTTGATGTGCCCACATTTTCTAGACAGTCGGCTCATAGATGGCATGGTACTCATTTCTGTTAGAGGTTGAGTCGACCCCAGGGCCATAGTGCGGCTGGAAGGATTAGGTCAATTGAAAAAAATCCAATGACCTCATCGGGACTTGAACCCGCGACCTTCCGTCTTGTAGCACAGTGCCTCGATCAGTTACGCTACCGCGTTCCACCAATAATATTCATCCATTTAATAACAATAATAATTGTAACACAAAATATGGTTAAGGAGAACGTTCTTGGCTCCTAATGAGCACAGTGTTTTCTTTTTATTCTTACATAATTTTTGTCATTCTTGTTCACTGTCCTCTGCCACCGACACCGAGCAGGCTAATGTGGCGGTGCTCAGTTTTAATCTCAGCCTGTCCACCGGCCATGCTGATTACTGTTTTTCATGGTTTTCATCAGTTCCTCGAGGTAATATCAGGGACTTATCTCGATTATATCACAATCACTTTCTTCCCATTTATTCTGAATTCGTCATTTATCAGTCCTACCATTGGCACCGTATAGTCTAGGTACCAAAGTGAAAACACAGTGACCTGCATGTTTATTGCATAATCCAAATTTCTTATCTCTTTGCATTGCCATTGGTTACCAAGCAAAGGACCTAACCAATAGGACACTCCATATCTCACCTTGCGGGAATGCCCCCTTAATGCCTGTAATGACCACTAGATGGCCGGTCGTTCCCTCCCCTTGTATAGAGAGATCCTTGCATTGTTACTGGCTTCACCGGCCGTTGTCAGTTGATTACGTGCACATGATCGCCGCCATTGTGGTGCTGCCATCTATGGGTTTATGTTACGTACCACGGAATTAGCTGTCAGCGAGAAACAAAACCGCGTCGCCCGCTTCTCGTATAGAGAGCTCCTATCTTTTGTTCCTATAGTAACACTGTGGATTTTAAAATGTTAACTTAATATGCATTCTAACATTTCAGAGACTCAAACTGTTCAGCTGAACATTATTTAAAGTACGAAAAGAAACGGCCAGCTTGCTGTAAAGGAGATTCATTGTCCAACAAAACTGGACCTCACCTAGAAGTGGCTCAATCCAGGCGCCGGTAACTTCATCAATTTATTTTGCACAAGATGGAGCACAGTATAATCTCTCTCCTGAGTGGCGAACGAATAATAGTACAATAGTCTGCAACTTATAAAAGCAGGCAAGACTCATTAAAATTATTGGAATGCTCTCTTCACAACAGTGATGAATTCAAGCTATATCCAGAGCAACTGACGGGCCCAGCCAGTGAGTAAAAGAATAAATAAATGAGTAAGGAAAGTAGTAGGTAAGGCTATCCCTGTAACAGGCCGTGGAGGTCCTAAGGGTTGTGAGACGTCGAGGCTTCCACATTTCCTAGGCAGTCGACTCAGAGATGGCGGTGAGTTCAGCCTTACCAGCCGGCCACCATTTACCCCAAGGAAGATTCCTGGTACTCAATTCTGTTAGTGGCTGAGCCGACCCCAGGGCTGTAGTGAGGCTGGAAGTATTAGGTCAATTGAAAAATCCAGTGATCTCATCGGGAATCGAGCCCGCGACCTTCCGGTTTGTAGCATTGTGACTCAACCAACTGCGCTACCGCATGCCCTTGGTGCTTTCCCTGTGAGTACCGGGGGTAAAATGGCCAGTGAGTGAAACTAATCGCATTAACAATTAGATAATAATATTGAAATTGTACTTCTATATTACAGCTTTCATAAAACTTATAAAACATAACATCTCGTGTAAGATTTGAGGCTTTCACGGCGGTGACTATGAAGAAAGCAGTCTTCTGGGATTTGGCACCGTGTATATGTGGTGTTAACCGACGTTTCGGAGGAACGTATCGCCTCCANCGTTCCTCCGAAACGTCGGTTAACGCCACATATACACGGTGCCAAATCCCAGAAGACTACTTTCTTCATAACCCCTCGTGGTTTTCAAGTTGGAACATGTGATTGATTTTGTCTATTTTTTGTGTTATTTTGCTTCTCCTGAAGTATGGACTTCATCTAAATCATAATTAAATATTCAGTTATTATCTAACAAAGGCAAAATGAATTTCCATTACAAAATCCAACCGATTAGTGCGATGTGGAGATAATCTCTGTTCATTATAAGAAACTCATGACCAACACGCAGTTATTTTTTTATTAAACGTGGTGGTACGTAGAGTAACCACCGGGCTTTGAGGGTATAATTGAGAGCAGCTCATGGGTTACCGTCAGCCATATCGGCCACCTATCGCAAAGGCATTTCGGTTTGTCCTATGCATTTCATAAGCACAGCCGAATGCATTCCACACTTCCGCTCTTTCTTCACTTAACCCGCTTTTGTACAATGTAAATAAATGGGAAAGTTTTTAGATTTACAACTTCTGGCTGCTGTTCCACTATTTTCCCGTGTCTTTCCTATAACTCTGGCAGCTAGACGTAAAGTTTAGTGAACACTCCGCAGCGGCGAGCAGGTGCGGTCATTCCCTGAACTGATGCAGTCTCTCTCTCTCTCGCAGAGCGTTTCTCTCTTCCAATTTGGAGCAGCTGTAAATTCAGATTAGTGGCGTTACATCAGGTGAACCCCAAGTCCCTTGTTTACTCTCTACTAACAATTTATTAGCTCATCTTCTAGATTTCTTTCCACAGTATTAACATAGAGATTCTGTTTCGCTGGACAGGCTAGTGTTTCTTCATTACATTTGATTCTGAATCTCAGGTTTACGGTGGGCTCACAAACTCCTTAAACGTGTGCTTATACCTCAGCTTTTATCCTTCATGCGTTTCGTTACGTTATGCATTATTGTGTGCAGCGAATGAAAAATGCATATTATGACGTGACGCCTTCGGAAGAGTTCATTGCTAGGCAACGGAATTAAACCAGGTCCCTCGGAAGTATTCATACACACAGTAATAGAAGAACTACTGTTTATATACGAGATAAACACACCCCTATAACAGAAGAGTTCTCCTTTGAGTGCCCTTTCCAAATTTGACTTTACTTGCCCCGCCCATGGGTTGCACTGTGTTGCAGAAACAGTTCGTGCAAATTTTCCTCTTTTTAACAGGTTAGTGTCCTCTATGAAGAAGGTATTTGTTAAACCGCCATACAGAAGAGAAGCCCTTAAACCAGCAGCACCGAACGTTTCACTTCCGCCCGAAACAGTTGTTATGCACTAAGACACGTGTCCGTGTGCACTGGGTTATTATACCGAACATTTAGAAAGAGTCAGGAATGTCATGAATACATTTGATCCCAAAAGTCAGTATAAATTCAGATTGCGCAAGATGTACTAAAAACGCAGAACTAGGAACTGGTCTTTCCTATATATCTACTCACTTCTGTCATCTTCCGTCTGCCATTTCCTGATTGGAGGAAACACTGGCAGTACTACTTCAGATCAATTGATGTTTTCAAAAGCACTTTTTTCAAATTGAATTCGGTTCCTGGAAGAGTTGGTGATGTAGTGAACGAAAAAGTACACAGCATTCTTTCAGAAAAAAAGCAGGATATGAACAAACTTGTGAAATTGAAAAAATTTAGCCGGTAAACATACTGAACTGCCAAGTAAAAAATCACTAACAGTGGTGCAAATAGCGGTTTTTCCATATGAGATCTCAAGTTCCTGTGAGGTGGAAAGAAGTTTTTCCCACTATAAAGACATCTTACGAGGCAATAGGAGGCGACTAACTATGAAAAACCTAGAACATTTAGTAATTGTAAACTGCAACACAAGAGAAGCTGAAAGCGCGGAGAGCTATATGTGAGTACCGTTGTTTTTTTTTAATTGTAATGAAAAAATGTTGACTTTGTTGCATCATCTGTATATAAGTATCGCTATTCATTTCAAGTGAATCATTCAGTGATTACATAAAATTAACTTACATGTTGATTTGTCGGTCTTAAAATAATTGTAAAGTAAATTTTCATATTTGGTATTAACTTTTTATGTGCATATTTTGGAAGTTGTTCTATACATAAATACATACATATTTAAGGGATTATTAGGGCATAAAAATCCGGTCCCCACTCATTACACAGAAATTATTGAAGGGTGTACAAATAGGCGCCGTTAAAGTCAACAAGATTTATTTGCAACATTTAATAATATCACGAATGTTCAGCGAAGCCATCATTATCGTCTAGCAATGAGGGCCGTAGGTCACCTATTGACCCATTACGGCTTCATTCGTCCAGTAGTCGCTTCGAAGACCTTCCACGGTTCCTTCGTCAGTGCTGTTTACAATTTTCTTAAGTGGTTCGGAAGTCTTGTTTCTTTGAATCTTATCGACATGTTGAATAAGTATGGTTTTCATATATCGGAATTTTCTTAATATTTTTACGGTTTTTAATTCCTTAAATGTGTCCCAATTTCTTGCATGCTCCCTCCAAGAGTAATTTGGCGTCTGTCAATAATTCTTTTTCAGCAGCTGTAATTCTGATTTTGTATTTTTGTTTCTGTTTGCATCAGGCATTCCCATACGAAAATGTCGATAAATCTAGGATTCTGGAAAATCTTACTCTAGCCTGTTCCTTGAGTTTTTGTGGCTTCAAAGTCCTGTTGATGAGGCATGTTTATTTTTCAGATGTTATAAAGACGGAAAGATATTTTCTTGTTCCTTTCTCTGATGTGTGATTAATTTTGCAGCATTGGGTTCGTTCAGGACGTACTGTAGGGCTATGAAGCATGAAAGTGGGAGGGGAAACTATTGTACCAAGTCCAGATGTTGCAACATCTACAGTAATGAAACGTACCATTGGACACGATCTTGAGGCACTTCAATGCACATCTCATTCTTTCAACAGATCCCTGGGAAACTGTGGCAACTCTGTGCCAGATTACTTTTCGCTATAACCCAGAAGACTGGCATCAATATTATGCATTACTTTTAAGCAATAAAAGTAGCCTAGACTGTATTCCCTTGTTGCACCGAAACCACACATATGCAGAAAACAGGAAAACAGCGGACGGAGATAAGTTCCCGGGTGTCTATGGTTTTAGGAAACTTTCAGAATAGTATTGCGGGTTAGTATAATGGTTCCCCTCAAAGTTCTCTTGTCGGTACGGGTGGTTGTCTGTTCGCATTTGTTGAAGTGACTTAGTGCGGGGAATGAAGTGAAAAGGTGGTTAGCAAGTGTGTGTAGGACTAATTCGGGAAACATCTGAACAAATTAAGTTTAGGCTGGCGCGTTATGTTTTCGCGCCTAGTTACTCCGTCTTCTCTTTACTTCGGCGTTTGACTTTGCATGTATGCGAAATTGGACCTAAATTAAACTTGTAGTGTCTCGTAGACGTGAAGTTACCGCAAGGAGCGTGGAACGGGACCCGGATGTTGCACCAGACTTCGCGCATCCGGTGCGCTAAATATGCAGCATGTTCGTACTTCCATAGAGACAAGGACCTCCAGAACTTACAGTGCTTTTGGGCATTAAATATGAACCTGTCAATTGAATTGCTTGGCCGTCACATTTTTTATTTTGGAGGAGGCTGGAAGGGGGTTGTCAAGCCTGTCGTGTGAAGTTCGTTTCACTTTATTTCCGTCAGAGAGCCACTTTGGAGTCGCATAGAAAAGAACTGGCAGACGTTTTACAAATCGGAGACCCTTCGGTGTACACACAGGCACGAAACATATTATGACACACAGAATAGCTCGCAGTTTATTTTGTAAATGTGAAACGAGCAGGTGATACAGCGGTTTATTCGGGGGGATTGGGTGTCCGGTTATGCAGTCGGTGGAGTTACAGGTAGTCCTGACAAGATATCCGATGTTTTACTCAGTCTTTATGGCGAAATAATTGGATGGTTCCAAGAAACAGGATACGATAGAGTGGTTGCGAAATCATTGTCTTCCACCTGACATTACAAAACATGACAACACAAATTACGCAGCCTGTGCAGTTGAAACGACATCTTTAAATAACACAAGAATATAGCAATTAATTATTTGAATAAGTTTAGCGGCAGTGATGGTGTTGAAAATTTCTACTGTGAATGTGAATCACTTTTTTCTCTTAGTGGGGGGGTGGAGTCCAGTTGGGTCCACTGGGCACGGCGGCCACTGATTGGCCTATTGTACCTGGCCCAGGTGATTATGATGATGGAGAATTTGGTGGAATGAAGATTGGCAGGGAAAACCGAAGTACTCGGAGAAAACCTGCCCCAGTGCCACTTTGTCCACCACAAATCCCACTTGAACAGACCCGGGCTCGAACTCGGGGCGCCGCGGTGGGAAACCAGCGACTAACCGCTTGAGCTATGGCACGGCCATGTGAATCGCTTAGTTATTCTTCTCTGTGTATACAGAGGATTTCGAAGCGTGAGAATTGTTCTCGTTACCCAATTTCGGCCTAGGAATGCAACGAATTATGCAGCGTTAACGCTTCGAATGAATGAATTAATGTATTATTCAGGAACGAGACACAGTTTTCGGGTTCAGGGCATTGCGCCTGTATTATGAGCGTACATATCAGTAAGATATGAATGTGTGTAGTGAGCTACATAAAGCAGAAGGTTTGCGATTGCTGTTGGTGCGCACCTCGGCGAATCATTCACTAACACTTGGATAGAACTGCAGTGGAATAAGGGAGAAAGCAGTGAAGCTATTTGCATGAAAGTTTATATTAGTAAATGAAGAGTGTTCTTGAATTCCCAACTGTTGTTAAAGTGGTCTTATAGATGTAAAAGGCGCCTTTCATTTCTCTGAGTGCAAATTATGTATCGAAGTAAAAATTGTGAGCACACACCACCTAGCAGAAAACACATGTTGGTGTGTGTATAACTGTCCTATTGTAGTATTTATCCCTACAGATTTGTTGATTTACATCGTACCAAATGGAAATGTTTCTTTATCAGATGAAAGTAAAAAAAGCGGAAATTATAAAAGGACTAGCATTCCCGAACGTTTAAGAAACGCTTGTGTGTGTGTGTGTGTGTGTGTGAAGGTTACTCAAATCTGTCGTTTCTAGGTTTTACGACACTCACAAACTCTAGTATAGACGCAATCCGTTGCCGCTGTTAGTATAAACCCTAAGAATTTTTAAAACTCATTGTCATGTCTTTACCGTGATTATTACAAATCGTTTGCAGTTGCTGTGCTCATTTTAGTCACAGTCACATTTTTCCTCCGGAAGAAGTCACGGGGAGCTAAGCAGGCTTTAACTCGAATGCGTATACGTAGAATCAAAATTAACAACTCCCCTAGCGCTTTCTCTCCAAGAAGAACGTCTGTCTTTTCTTCAGTTTTTAGCCTACTTTCCTTACTTTGGAAAAGAAATAAATAAAAGTAGGCTTGTGAGATCCCCTTTCCGTCTGTGTATCTGAGTATCTTCCATGTCTACTTTTGAATGCCTGAATCTCGGTATATATATCGTGGCACCTACGCCCTTCTCAACGAAATACTTCCAAAATCCCTCCCATCAGTCCATGTGCCTGTACGTGTATTCCCTTATCGTTGCCAGGCAACAACTCGGTAAACACGTTCCTGCGGCAACGAATACACGCAAAAATATATGAAATGTTGGACGCAGCTTTTCTCTGTTTGGTCCATGTCGTTTTAAAAGAGAATAGGCAATTCTTGCCATAACTTTTGTGACGCTAAGTTTGGAAGAAACAGGTTGAGACAGACGGAGAGGCACTACACACTTATATAGGTAAAGCTATCGTGTATCAGGCCGTGAAGGCCCACAGGGCTGTGAGACATCGAGGCTCACACATTTTCTAGACAGTCGGCTCACAGATGGCTGTGAGGCTGTCAGCCTTACGCGGTGGCCGCCTTTTACCCCCCAAGAATATTCCTGGTACTGATGCCTGTTAGATACTGAATCGACCCCAGGGCCATAGTGCGGCTGGAATGATAGGTCAATTGAAAAATCCAATAGAACCGCGACCTTTCGGTTTTTAGGGTAGCGCCTCAACCATTTACGCCACCGGGTGCCCCCGTACATATATAGATATTTGTTTTAATTCTTTTGAAGATATAAACCTTAAAATGGGCTTCAGATACAAATTACTGTAATACCAATCTTATTCAAACGTATACTTCGAGGAAAGTCAATTCGGAGTAGGGACCGCCTGCTTAAGCTGCATAATGCAGCAATGGGAGGAGAGCGGGCCAACGTAGATTAGCTCACGTACGTTCCAATTAGAGCCCCATTAGTTCCCGAGGATGCTAACGAGTAACACGGCAATGTACGGAGCACAAGGGTGGCATTTGCATGCACTCACAAGACGCGTGTTAACATTTACACACGCGTTAAAAAGAACCATAATTGTCTCCACTTGTCCCTAACAACCTCAGTACCGCTGTACGAGCAATGAGAATACCTAAAGCATATCTGGACATAGGATAGCCCACTGAGACCTGAAACCGATTCAGCGGTATAATTTGTAGAATGAATTGGGGATACTCACGTGTCCGGACTCAAATATTAATGCGGCATCAAAAGCTCACAGTTGAAACTTTGGACGCGGGAGCCATCTCAGCATATGCTTCGAGGGCAGAAGAAAACTTCTGTCGAGATTGCCGGACACAACCGGACTTCTGTTTCGCAGTCTGCCACACTGCAGAGCCTGGAGCTTCGCTGAGATTTCCCTAACAAGTTCTCTGTTTCTTCATTGTTAAAAACAAAATACAGTGATTTAACAGTGCATTAGTTAGAACAATAGAATTTTCTAAAGGAGGAAGAAACGGTGCCCGCAGAAGTTCTGATTTTTAAAAAATGTGCGAATAATATTTGAACCTTCCTCCCTCAATGTAAGTGCAATGTTTCTGATGCAAAGACCGTCCGGTTCCTGCTGTGTGGAACAGCTTGCGATAAATATTGGGGCAGTCACGCGGAACACGTAAATACACGGCGTGGAAAAATCTAAAGGATTTTAATATTAAATCAGGTGGTATATATAACAACCACTGCGTTTTAAATGGAGAATGGAAGCATTCGTGTTTTATAAAAGTTAACAAAGGAAAATAAATTAAGTATTTTTCTTTCTCAAGTTTGGCAAGAAGAAAAAATCAGTTTCCCACTTTCCCGCTGATTGATTAAAGCAGAAAGAAAATTCCTTCCCATCTGGAACGTTTCAAAAAAGTGTACTGACGGGAAAGGTTACAAAAACTCTGCAACTGTTTTTAAGAGAATTTTGTTTTGAAAATAGAAGAAAATGAAGTAATGTCGGTAAGCCGGTTGCTGTTTCGTTTTGTTTCTGTTGTTGTTTTACGACCATTTGAGAAGCACTGGTTGCCATTAATACTGAGCGCAAAAACGTCCTCTGGTCTGCGGTTTCCTCCCGGAGGATCGACTCGTCTCGACAGACTGTTTGTCTTCGCGTGGACATCTGCCTTCCTCTTCGGCTCATGGGGTTACCCGGACGCGGCTTAGTAGGTTCTTGTGTCCACACTCTCACATTCCGATGTGTAGCAGCTAGTGAGGTGCGCCTTGAAATCACGCAGGGTCGCTGCTATTAACATTGCTCATTCATAAGGATACCATCATTTAACCTATGTGAGTGATAAAGGCTCCTTAAATTGAACATTGCACAATAATCATCATGAGTTTCTTACGACTACGCGGCGGCGACTCTTGCGGTTGTGCTCTTCTCGGTAGCGATGCTAGATAGTCTTGTAAGTGGGTCCCTGAATGTTCCTCCGAAACGTCGGTGCAATGTCACAGCCCAGAAGGTCGGAATCCAAATAAGCGGCGATACAATATTATAGGCTGTTAGGACTTTGTCCATCGTCTGATGGTCCGAATAGAAAATTTCATATGTTTCCGTCTTCAGGTTAACAGACATTGAAAATTAGAAGTTGTCCCCATGTCACTATAGAAAGTCATGATGGGGAAGTGTAAATAGAGCTCCAGGTATTCCTGATTCTGCATCGCATGGACATCAGTGTTCAGCCTTTTGCTGCAGCCGCTATGATCATGATGGAAGTTTCCTGTACTCAGTGGGTGGGAAGCGTGTTGTGTGTGTTGCAGAAGAGAAGACGATCTCCCCTACAGACAGTTTAGACGTCCCGGGTCTGTATTTCAGTTCCAAGCTCCGAGTAATTATTGATGGAGCAACGCATAGGGGTGACACCTCTCGGTGCGAGGCCGCGGTCGGGTCATTGTTTCTTGTGTGGAACTCGCAGACACATTCTCCTGCCGTATCCTGCTGATTACTGGAGTGTGGAAATGAGTGCTTTTTGGATTTTGTACTCTTCATCTTAGACATGGGGTCATCTCACTGACGTGAATAGTTTATTGGGCTTGTTATAAGACATAGCAAAAGGAAATCAGTGACCTCAAAACCAAATTCTGGTATGTACTATTCCATTTCCGTGACGTATCAGTTTGCCCATTGTCTAGGAGATAATACTATCTACTCAACTGTCGCTGGCTTCTTTAATCCTTGATTTTATATATAAATTAAGTTCTAGAAAGAGTTAATCGCCTACTTTTCCTTTAATACTACTCGGACCGCAAAGGAGACACAGACAGCAAGGCTATCTCATAAGCCTCCTGTTATTTTTTAAAATACGGGAAGTAGGCTGACAAGATTTGTAACCGTTAGATTTATTATTGTCATTACGGAATCTCGGGTTGCCATAGCAACGAATGTAAGTTTTGTTGTAGGTCATGAACGAGATACGAGGCTTTTGCTTCAGTGCCTTTTGTCTGTTCTGTAAATACTGATAATATTTTGATGTGGATACTGGAAGTGCATTGTCCCTTATAAATGAGACAGTTTATGATTGACTACTTCTGCCTGGCATCCGAGAAAGTTTGAGTTTAGCATAGGCCATGACATGTCATTCGATAACATGTAGGACTTGGAAAGAATACGGAAGAAATTGGGGAAAGTTAATAAGAAAAAGCTTGTACAAGAAAGGTAAGACGTCTTCTTGAATTCTCAGCCGTAGCTGTGATAGTTTTCGTCATTTTAATTTTGTT
Organism: Cryptotermes secundus; assembly: GCF_002891405.2. Lineage (NCBI taxonomy): Eukaryota > Metazoa > Arthropoda > Insecta > Blattodea > Kalotermitidae > Cryptotermes > Cryptotermes secundus. Next base: position 1,493,732 of record NW_019738363.1, read on the forward strand.
ATTCTCCCACCAATTTATTGGCACATTCTTCCTGCCGTCTTCTTTTCTCATTCTCATAATTTCCCCCCGTCCGTTGATAATTTATTTTCTCATTTTCCTTAACCTGTAATGACATCTATTTCTTGGGTTTCATTTTATTATTATTACTATTACATGTGAAGTGTCATTCCCTTTCATTACTCGGACCGGTCTGTACGGGGGCTGAGTTCTGAGGAGAATATTTGGAAATAAGAAGAAACTGAGGAACATTTCATGCCGAGAGGTTTCATAATTTGTACTATTCGAAAAATGTTATTAGGATGAGCAAATTATAATGGGTGAGACGTACATAGCACAGAAGAGAAATGCATAGAAAATTTTGTTAGGGAAACCGGAAAGAATTATACCACTTACGAGCCTTTAGCATAGATGGGAAACTAATATCAAAGTGATTCTTAAGCAAATCAGATTGGAGCTAGTTCACCTAATTTATCTGTCTGATGACAGAACTAGTGACCGGGTCTTGTTTACACATTTTCAATAAAACACTGAGGAGCTCTTGCAGCAAATGGCAGCATTTTAAGAAAGATTCTGTTTAGTGGAGTTAGTTATGTCAAGAAATAGCCTCATAGACTGTCATACAGTAAAGGTAAATGTATCACTGCAACAGGCCGTGGAGGCCCATAGGGTTGTGAGATACTGAGGCTGCCACATTTTCTAGACAATCGGCTCATAGTGGCGGTAAGGGTGTCAGCGCCGGCCGCCCTTTACCCCCAGGAATATTCCTGGTACTCATTTCTGTCAGAAGCTGAGTCGACCCCAGAACCGCAGTGCAGCTGATAGGATTAGATAAATTGGGAAAAAGAAATCCATCTCATCTGGAGACTGTCATACAAACTCTTCCTAATGGACTTTGATTCGAGACCTGATCAGTTCACATAGAAATTTCGTGAACAAAATCTCTGTGCAATATATTTACATGAGACTATTCCTGTCTGCTTGTTAATGGTTCTACCAGTCAGTTAACATAATTGGGCTGAGGGAGAAGAGTTTAAACTGGTTAATTCTGTATTACATGTTAGAAATGAAACCTTCAGTAAATCAGCACCTGCTCGTCCGACAGACTTTACATGTATATACAATGGTACCTATGTGTGGCTACGATGTACTATCGTTATACTTGATTTACAGAAGATGATGAAGGTGGTTTCCCCCACGCCTGGAGGCGCAGGCCGTCATGACGCTCCCTATTCTCGAATGCTCTAACTGGCACGGCGGGAGAGATTGCAGAAATTGCGGACATGGCGCCAACCGCGTCGTTGTTCCAGCATACACAATGTTTCCAAGTTTCGTCTTAATTGGTAAATTATTGGGAGTTGTATAATAATTAATGATGTGCCCACGCTGAGTGAATTGCCCTGTAGACAAGTCTGTACCGCCTCAGGCATCTTAACCGTTCTCCTTATGAGTCACGATCCTGCTTATTAGTCTGAATTCAAGCACGATTTAGTCACATAAATCTTCCACTGTCTGATGTTTGTGTATAAATCACCAAGATCAGAAATGACGAGCGAATTACTTCTCTGTGTTGCTGACCATTCTCCGTTCCCGCACGTGCGATGCGACGGTGGCGCCTCTCTGACGTCATAACGGCGCCGTTTTGGCGTCTCAGTGCTGTTGGAATAGGAGTTGAAGAATAACATGGGGGTGAGTGAGATGCTTGTTACGGGGCGTCGCATTAGTGGAGGACTGGCAGCACGGTGGGCGCCCAGCGTAAAGTGAAGTGATTTTGAAAGTGCACCCCGATGCTGTCGAGACCTTCGCGTGCATAAACCTAAGTACGGCTGTACTACGCACATAGTTTTGTATGTAATGTTCATAAAAATGTCTTCATTAGTTTCTCTGTCCTTGTCTTCTTTATGCCTATTCATATTTCATTTTATCTTCGTTTCTGTGGAACCGGAAGACTCAGTATAATGACTTGGTTACGAACCGGTAAACCGGGGGATGAAGGTTCGATTCAGGATAGAGGCAGGAGTTGTTTCTCTTCACCACAAAGTCCAGATGGGATTTGGGGTCCACCCAGCCTCCCATCCCACGGGAACTGGCGTCTCTTTCATCGGAATTAAAGCTGCTAGGCCGTGAAGCTGACCACTCACCATCTAGTACTGAGGGAGCATGTTTACCTTTAAATTGTTTAATTCCTTTTGTAGTTTCGATTCATTTTCTTCTAATATTTATTGTTTACCTTATAATAAGGTGATCCTACAGAACGGGACACATACAAGGCGAGTTTACTGACTCAGAGTTTTAGTAAATGTTTGTTACACTGAAGCTTTGGCTCTCTTATAGTCTTAACAGTTTCTTCTTTATATTCCTGTTCTGTACTCTTCAGCGTTGTTTGATTTTGTTTTGTTTTTATCGCTTTTTATTAATGTATTCTTTATTTCCCGTTAACTTTTCTCTGCTTATATTACTGCTCCGTTTACTTCTTCTACCATTCTGTGATCACTTAATCTTGTATTTTCCCTTTATTTACTTCCTCTATTTATATCTTTCGTTCTTTTCAGTCATTCTATTTCTATGTCTTTGTGTACTTCTGTATTTTTTTTTCATCTAGTACCCGTCGCTACACTTCTGAATACGCCTTAAGTCGAGAAGACGTGTACGGACTGAAGATTGTACTTTGGAAAGGCTTCACAGCTCGCTCGGCCACCTCCACAGAAGCGAGTGCCGTAAGTGGATGAGCTCTGCTTGAGGAAGCTGTGGGCAGACCCGCGTGGAGGTGTACACGTTTCGTTACACATAGGAACCAGTCTGAAAGCGCCGAGGCATCTGCAGCCAGAGAATTTCTCACGAATGCTCTTAGCCAGTACAGCGCAATTGAGTCTGTACGATGAATCTGCGGTTCGAATCTCGTCACAAACATTAAGTCGGTTCTTGTTTCTTACTATCATATAGTCCTGTTCACACAGACTGCTGTCTGATCTTCTCATTCTGCTTCATGTTCTTGTCCTTCTCTGCAGCTCCTCCTTCCTCTTCTTCTCAGGTGTTCCTCCCTTATCATCTAATTGTCCTTTTCTTTCCATCTCATTTCCTCTCCACCGAATGGATCAATCTAGCGGCACTGATGTTGACTAGCATCCAGGCGATGCGCGGTTCGAAACTCGGTCGGGACATAGCTATCACGACTCAGGGTTTTTGTGATTTTCCTCAGCCCCCCAGAAAATTGCCAGGATAGCACCTCAGTTAGGTCACTGATGCTTTCTTTCAGATCCTTTCCAGTTCATCAGTCATCACATAATTTCGCAATGTATTGTGTACCTACTGGAAACGTCGTAAATTACCCCCCCCCAAAAAAAGCCTCCTCCTACTCCCCCCCAGATGATTTCACTTCATCGCTTTCTTCTCACGTGACTCCCACAATTCTGTATTCAGATCCCAAAGGGACACGCACGCCATGTCCACTCCGTCCCTAACCCATCCGTTGTATGACGCCAGTTTCCACTCCACCTGTCATCGAGTTGGTTTGCATGTTAGGGGCATATCCCAGTCTACGTGAGAGATTGTCATGGTCTTCCTCAGTGCCTTCAAGTAATTTTCGGGATGTTAGTTTGAAATAGGCCACCACCAGTTCCCACCCAGTTCTTTTAACTTCACCAAACACTGTCGAACTCCGCTTCCATTAGAAGTTAAACGACCATAGCAGTTTTTTTCTTAGTCATTAAATCGCCTGAGATGTGCCCTAGCATCCTGAAGGGCTCTGCCTGTCCCTTTCTTTGTTACTGGTGATGGGCTGCAAACGAAGGAACGTATCTTGTGGGACTGCAAAGTTCGGCCACACAGAGCGCTACGTACGCTATGTTCGCTATACGAACAGAAAAATATCTCCCTTTATTGCCGATGTGACTGGCCACACAGACTTCCGTACGCTACGTACGCTATGTTCCCTATGTTAGCTGCGTCGCAGAGTGTACACAGCGTACGTAGCGTACGTAGCGAACATAGCGTAGCGCTCTGTGTGGACGAACCTTAAGCGGTGCTAGTACCTACGGGCAACAGTGACGGCCATTCTGTCCGAGAACAACAGAAAAGAATACCCAAAGTCAGTTACCGAGCTCTAAAGGTTAGGACAAGAAAGATATATGCAAGGCGTCTGTTACTTCATAAACAGCATTCCTATATCTATTTAAAATATGTATGGGGCAAAACAAAATTAAGTAAATGTACAAAATAATAACAGCATGCTCTCAGATTTAAGATACACTCGTATATTAAGAACCACGGTGAGGCCGCTGTAATAGAATAAGATATTTATAAGAATGTGCTCCAGAAGGCCGGATGGGCATTGTCTAGGCTTTTTTTGTATTTACAGTTATTTCTCACAATAAAAAAATATTGCACTCTGTCTTATAGTGTTCCTTCCAATTCCAGGGTTATATATATCTTTGCCTGACTATTTCAGTGTTCTATGGGCATCTCTACTTCTGGGCGAAAATGAGATCATACTCTTTTACGATTCTCCATATCCCACTGCACTGCCTCCACGAGCTTCTACCGGTTTGCCTAACTTACAGGTGTGAGTTTTCGGAATCTGTCTCTTCTGTCACATTCATAGTGCAGCTGGTTCCCTAACTTCAGAACCAGTATTAAAAGTTTATTTTTGGAGGACATAGCAGCTTCCAGCATTCCGTAGACGCTACTGGTGTGTACTTGCCAGCCCCGGAACTTACGCATTTAAGAGGACGCTTTTGACACACAAACTGTGTCATTAAAAAGTCTGGGTTCACAGTTGAGGTACTTGAAAAGTGACGTGTAGGCAATTATTTGCACAGAATTCACAGTGCACTCCGCCTCAGTAGATGTTTACACGAGATTTCACTCTTTCTATCTTCCGGACGCAGGTAAGGAAGACGATCGCAGTAGGCAGATTCTAATTACGCAGGAGAAGTTTAGGGGTGACACGGTAAGTTCTTGTGCCTGCTGCATAGTCACTGCAATACCGCAATAGAACCTGATGCTTCTGTCGTAATATTTTAAGAATGGGTTGATCCAACGCCATTGGAAAATTCAGTACGAGTTATCTACTCCATCACATCCAATTCTTCCTCTCTTAAAGCATCGCAGTATGTAATAGCACCTCTCTCGATGAGGTGGATATTTTCAATGGACCTAATCCTTCCAGCCGCACTATGGCCCTGGGGTCGACTAGCCTCTAACAGAAATGAGTACCAGGAATATTCCTGGGGGTAAAGGACGGACGGCCGGCGCGTAAGGCTGACAACCTCACCGCCATCTATGAGCCGAATGTCTAGAAAATGTGAGAGCCTTGACGTCTCACAATCCTATGGGCCTCCACGGCTTGTTACAGGGATAGCTTTACTTTTTGCTTTACTTACCTCTCCTGCTGAGGAAACATATCTTCTTAACTTCGTGTATGTATAAATATTATTTTCTTCGCATTTTAATTTTTCAAATGAACACATTTTAGGTTTCTATCAAGTAACAATATTGTCACGTAGTAGCATGTGATTGTAGGCAGGGTTTGGGTTGGTGAGTGGATTTCTGGACCACTTAATGCACACGACGCGTAAGTGCAAGTAATTACACCGCTACCGGTGATCTACACACTAGAGTACACGCTAAGTCTTCTCAGTCTGCTTTCACTAGTCTTTTTCTGGTAACGGATCTTAACAATTGAGATTCTTCAGCTACTGTGGTTACGTCGTTTCCCGTTGGGTTGACGCTCCACAGTTGAACTGTCACCTTAATTACAGCATCATCTGTTCTCTTGCTCCCTTGCAGGACTCAACTCTCAACTGAGTGGGTCGCCCCAGTTGTCTTCCTTATGACACCTTTGTACGGACATAGTATAAAACACGTTTCCAACCGGAACTAGATTGTTGCGTGCGTATTCGTTGTCGCGGGAACGTGTTTACCTATCAGTTACCTAAAAACGGATTGCATAACACTGTTGTTTACTCACGTATCTCGCGGTCGTTGCATAGCAACGGCTGTACACGCTACAATATTTGTTAAGAGTTTATATAGTCGTTCTGTATGGGTGTGAAACTTGGTCTCTGACATTAAGGAAGGAACATAGACTGAAGGAGGGTGTTTAGGAGAATATTTTGACCGAAGAGGGATGAAGTGACAGGAGGTTGGATAAAACTGCGTAATGAGGAGCTTCATAACTTGTACTCTTCTCCAAGTATAATTAGAATGATCAAGTCAAGTAGGATGAGGAGGGCATTACATATAGCACGAATGAGGGAGAAGAGAAATGCATATAGGATATTGGTGGGAAAGCCAGAAGGAAAGAGACAACTGGGAAGACCAAGGGGTAGGTTGGTGGACAATATGAAAATGGATTTTAGATAGATAGGATGGGGCGGTATGGACAGGGTTGATCTGGCTCATGATGAGGACCAGTGGAGGGTTCTTGTGAATGCGTTAATGAAGCTTTGGGTTCCATAAAATGTTGTGCAAGTTCTTGAGTAGCTGCACAATTTGTGGCTTCGTAAGAAGGGTTCAGCTCCATAAGTGAGTGAGTGAGTTTACATAGTCACGAAATTAAACAGTCGATCTCTTGACATTAAACTTGTCCAATCCACGCAACTTGTCGCTTCCTCCTCGACGGCATGCCCCACGCGGTGCAAACGGGCGTCTTACCCTATCCAGTCTTATCAGAAACGTTCCTATCTTACGTATATCTCATCATCTCCAACGGCTTCTGCCATGTTCCATTCCATCTAAATAAATTGGACTAGCTGAGCGAGCACGAATTCGAACGGAACCCCATCACTTTATATCGTCTCATCTAACCGCTGGCTGCTCAAGTCAACCGGCATGACCCCTCCAGACGCCTCCGTATCTACATGGACATGGTGCGTGGGGACAGAGGCAATCTTGCCGTCGAACGGTACTGTCTCGTGCTCTGATAGAAAGGCGTCAGAATTTCAGAAGAACCTGCCGTACCCGTATTTCCATCTCCAACTGATACCTTAGGACTCCGGGTAGCGCAGTCGGTACAGCGACTGGCTACGTGCTGGACGACCGAAGGGTCGGAGTTCGAGTCCCTGTAGAGTCAAGAATTTTCTCCAGTCCACGCCGGCTCTGGGGTCCACCACATCTCCTACACAGTGGGTACCGGGGGGTCTTTCCCAGGTGTAAAGCGGCAGGGACGTGAAGCTGACCACTCATCTCCAACAAGAGCCAAAGTCAAGAAAATGTGGACCTACGTGTATACATCAACTCCCCCACAAGCCTTCATGGCACAGGGACAACTTTATCTTACTGATACCTCCTGTCGCTTCACTAACCCGTCAGTTGTGTGACATAGATTTCACGCCAGTCCTGCACTGTGTACGTCCGTCTGTAAGACGCCACGCGTACTTAACCTTCTGAAATGGACGTGGCGTTTCCTTGCCACTGGGGCAAGATCTACGCATTCGTTAGCGAAACTTATGGGAAAATACATGCATATTTCTCGGGCATTTTGTACCCTGAATTGTGTAGTCTCCCGGGTTATAATGCCGTATGTTCTACATAGGGCCCGTCACACTGGGGTCCTGAGTTGGAATCCCACTCGAGGCATGGTTGTCTATGTACGTTTATTCTGTGTTTATGCTGTAGTGATTCTCCGTCCAAGGAGTCCTGCCGACTTGCTTTCAGTTATTTATATGGGTGTAGATACAGGTATACTGACAGGGGCTATCCAGTGATTAAAGTTAGCTCTTTCTAACGGACCCAACAGAGTAGGTGTTCCCCCTAACCTGAGGAAGGAAACGGATCTAATTTCCGAAACGTCGTGTTCTCTAGTTTTTAGAATACCGAACGATGAACAAGGTCAGAGTTTTCGGTTCAGTTTCAGTTTGTTTAATAATGACTAAATATATACCCCACTCTGTATACGTGTATTCCCTTAGTTGGTCTATAAATCATAGATGATTGAGAGGGTTGGGGGAGTGGTAATGCTGTAGACTGGCATTCGAGAGGTACTGGGTTGGAATCTCGGGCCTATCACCCGCTGTTCTGGCTGAGGTACTTTATGTTTAACTTCGTTTTGTTTCCGTCTCAACACAACTTTCATAATCTTCGTTCACATGTCACTGTGTGCAATGAGTTTATTGGTCTCGATAGTATGACCGTGCGCTACACGTTTCGGCTTATCGGGCAGTACACATTAACAAACATTTTCAGACTGTTGACTTGCGCTTTTTATGAATTCATACATGCCTTTGGACTTTGCACTACACAATTCGAATCCAGTCTCAAGCCATCACAACCATTTCATATAATATTATTTTATGTGTCTGTACCTAGATTTTGTACATGGAATTTTCAACTGAGAATTTCCGACCCAAATTTATACGAGTTTCTCATGCGTTCTACATGTGTCACCCACACCATCCTCTAGTTAACAGATGAAGAGTAAACGTTGTTATTCATTGTGTTAGGTTCTCGCCTCAGTAGTTGTTGTCTTCTGGGACATAATACTGTTTGAATAGGCATCAGTGTTTCGGAGGAATTTTATACTTCCATCTTCATGGTAAAAGGGACCTTGAAGGAGGAGGCAGTAGGTTTCTCCAAAATGCTGGTATCTAACAAACTGAATATCACGACCCAGTAGAAAGCAATGTGCATGTAATGTTTGCCTTTCCTTCCTTCCTTCCTTCAATGGGCCGATATTCTTTTCTTTCGCTTTCTCTGGCGCATTTCACTGGTTAGCCTAGTTCAGCTGCTGTTAGTAAAACAAACTGCCAGGAGCAGTCCTTAATGACGTTCTCCACAAACTTTCTGTCCACAAATTTAATCTTGAGAGGAATTCAGTGGTGCTGGACAGTCCTCACTTTGATTACCAATGGTTGCTACTAAAGCCTAATCGATTTCTCGAACCATTACTTTGATCGAGTTCCTTTAATCGATTCTTCTTCAGACACTTGCAGACTATTGGGTAAATGTAAGATGACAGAAACGAAATCCCACCAGCGAGGATTTCCAGAGTTTTGTTTGTTTAGTTACAGCGTGTTACATTTCTCGTTGACCTCTGCCGAAAAAGGGCTCGACGTCAATGTTCAACATGCTACATTGCACTCAGTCTCACAGTTCCCCCGCCCTCGTCATTAGAGGAACGTATGAGTGCGTGCAAAAGTGTCACACATAGCTACAGTCAAACACGTTACGGCTTCTTTTCGGACCGATAAGGTTACTGCAGAAGGAACGCTGTGGACTTTTATTCGGAAGGTATCTGGTTTGGTTCTAATGCTCTTTACCGACTGCCCTTTTGGAGGATTCGCGGTAGCCACATTAACAGATTAGCAATCTAAACCGTTTAGAATTATTAACTGCTGTACTATAAGTTTAATGCTGTTTACTTTCCCTGCTTTCTCTCGTATTCCTTTCCAGTCCGTCGTGTTATGAAATCACGTTTCCAAGACGACGTCTAACTATTTCTCCCACGAATAACATACATAAATAGTCGATCGTAAACTATTCCCTTTGTATAGTATTGCTTTTTTTTTTAAATCACATAGTGAGGGGTGGAGTCCAGTTGGGTCCACTCGGCACGTCGGCCACTGAATGGCCTATTGTACCTGCCCCGGGTGGTTATGATGATGGAGCGCCACTTTGTCCACCACAAACCCCACTTGACCAGTCGGGCCACCGCAGTGGTAAGCCAGTGACTGACCGCTTGTCGCCGACTCTTACTGCGTGTGCTTAAATATTGTTTAATTCGTTAATTTAAAAAATAATTGCCTTTAATGGCAGCGAGAAAAGTAATAATTCGAGTGTCACGTGTGTTGCAAAGAAATACAGAAACATTTTTATGAACCGAATTGTGAACATTACTCGTATGGAACTGGAGTTGTTCTGCGTAATGTCTTGTTTTTGCGGAGCCAATGTACACGTATGATATGCGGGGCTTGCTGTACTGAGAAGTTCCGTGGGAAGTGTTCTCGCAACACTGTGATTGTGCCCCCGTCTCTCTCTTTCTTTATGCGCGACAAACCATCACTCAGCCACCATCTCGTTCGATTGCAACTTTAGTTTTCCTTTGTATTTTTAACCAAACTGTACCTTGTACGAGCGGTGTGAAGCGGTGCAGCCTAACCTGTTCTCGAATGCGGGCTCTGAACTAAAGTAGTGATTGCTTGAAGCTTTTCTTGTCGCGATCTCGTACAATTTATTACTGTGCCTTATAATGGCGATTTTTTTTCCTTGGCACTACAGCCCCAGTGGGCCTAGGCCTACCTCCATGAACTTCTCTGTTCACTTCGGTTTATCTAGATCTTACACTTTTGGTAGGACTCCTTGGGCGGGTGATCAGCTCGTCGCAAGGCCTCTACCTGTATACAAACACAGCAAAACGCACACACACAAACTAAACATCCATGCCCTGAGTGGGATTAGAACCCTCGATCCCGGTTTCCAAGCGAGCGAAAACAGTGCATGCCTTAGACCGCTCGGCTACCGTGACCGGCCCTAGTGGCGATTTTAGCTACCATAAATTTTATTTATTATTCTTATACTTCTACCTTTAATGATTAGGCTGTCCCGCCTGACACTATTCACAATTAATTAATTCTGAAGTGTGGACAGTCGGTAAGACTTTTTGGACGGAGGTTCAGCCTGTCGCAAAGTCTCTACTTACGCAGGGCAACACACACACGGAATAAACGCGGACAGAAATCGAATGTTTCGAGTGGGATTCGAATCCACGATCCCAGTGTTTCAGCTACTGAAGACATTTTGTGCCTTAGACTGCGCAGCCTCAAAAATAAATTAATTTTCCCTTCTAATAGGATTTATTGATAAACTTCCTTCCTGCCACGTAATTATGGCGTACTAATTATGATCTGATAAACTGTTGTACCCTTCCTTTATCAAGGTTATTACCGCTGTTATTTATTATTTTGGACGGAAAGACTGCAGGAACTGACGCACGTATCCTGTTATATACGTAGTATAACGGATATTTTGTGTTCAAACTAATTAGATTGGTTTTCAGCGTGTACATAGTTTCATACGTCAGCCATTGCGTGAGACATTTATGTTAGAATTGATGGAAAGAGGTGGGGGGTGTAGCGTAGTTAGTTGAGGCACTACGATACAAGCCGGAAGGCTCGCAGGTTCGATTCGCGGTGAGGTCATTAGATTTTTCAATTGACCTATTTCTTCCAGCCGCACTATGGCCCTAGGATCGACTCAGCTTCTGACAGAAATTTGTGCCAGGAATGTTCCTGGGTGGTTAAGGGCGGCCGGCACGTAAGACTGACAACCTCACCTCCGTCTGTAAGCCGATTATCTAAAAAATGTGAAAGCCTCGACGTCTCACAACCCTATGGGCCTCCACGGCCTGTTACAGTGAAAGTTGCCTTACTGATAGAAATTAATTGCTGATCTTTCACAAGACAATTAGTGTATGTTGTTGTAATTACTGAATTTTTTTAAATTTTGTACCTATTTATTAGAAGGGTCCCCGGCAGTGATCGGTTTATTCATTGCCGAGTTTCCACACAAATTAATGTTTCTGGACATAAGTCGGTCTTCCACAATAAAACCTTTCATGATCTCCTAGAAATACAGGTATAACCAGAGGCCGAAGTGTGTGGGCGAGAGTGTTATAAACGTAAGTAGTAGATAAGTGTGAATTAAGTTTCGTAATCACAGCTTTCCGGGTAAGAACGGATTAACAATTTATACTTTTAACATGAGGAGATATAATCTTGGGGGAGGCGCCCATATGCTGTTTCAGAATTACCTGCAATCTGGTGATAGGAAGGGTAACCATAGGGGCTTGGATACCGCTTTCGCTGGAACATGCGTCATATGTATTTTTATTATAACGTTCCTATCTTCGAAAACAGTGAATATTTTGCAAATATGGTATAAAATATAACGCGTGTATAGTTCATGGGTGTCCAAAGTTGGGATGTCAAGTCATTTAAGTTGACAGTTCAACAGAAAAATAATTTTATAGATAAAACAAGATTGTACAAGTGTTGATATTATCTTCACACCTTGACCCCACTTTTAAGTGTATATAGTCTTATATAAACATTTACGTATTGGTGGATTCCTGATCGTAGTGGTATACCTCCGATGATGATTCATTAAGAATCGAAACATGTTAGGTAACTAAAGTGATGGAAGCATTGTATGTCACATTGCACTGAAATAAACTTAATTGTAAACCTGTTAGTGTGACTGACCAGAATGAAACAAATAAAATAAAGTTGATATTATATTTCCTTTGCTTATCTACTGCAGTCATATTATCGCTAAGGAGGTCACTGAGCCAAATTACGGACGTTTCCCGCCCAACAGCAGTCTCTAATACCTCCGGTAGATGGGGAAAGCATTATAGATACCTCTCAGCTAGTTGAGCCAGTCTCGTTGACTGGGCGGGACTGATGGTAAGCACCAATACCGGTAGGATATAGAGACTGGTAGAAATCATAGAGGGAAGCAAAATGGACCAATACAGGTCTAAGTGCATGGGCAAACCCACCCTCTCTGATAACTAACTAACTAACTAACTAACTAATATTATCGCAATAACTGCATGGTTAAGATATGTCGGTTTTGGTTGTCCTGCACTGGCATTATACTGGGGAGTTTTGCCATAATCTTTTGTACGTGAATATTGAAATAATGATGTATCTTAATTCTAAACGTCCTGTAGTTGTTATTTCGGATCCCGGTGTACAGACTAAATCCGTGTTCAATTTTCTACCCTCTACCATCAAAACAAACAGAAAAGAATCTGTGATTTGAAACTTGCAACGACTTGGCTGGGGAAATGATAATGAAAGTGTTTCAGGATTCTTTCATAATCACCGAAAATCTCCACACGGAAGCGGGAGAATGGAGGTGTATATAAATGAAGATATAAGGGAAGATTAGCGAGAGATTTTCAGATTAAAGTGAGGGTGGGGATGGTGGTTTATATTTTTTTAATTGCACCGGGAATGTCTATAATTAGTCAGCACTTAGCCCGAGAGAAAAGTTGGAGGATAGTTGTAAATGTTAGTGGTGTAAGCGTGAAGTGGCTGAAAAGAGAGAACTGATGAAGCGAATAGGAAATTGTAAAAGGAGCATTATTTTGAGAGGGATGAGGAAGTGAAGTGAGCCAGTGGACTGTCAGATCCAGAATTCTGGCACGGAAATCTCTGGTGAAGACGGCGCACTCATCTAGAAATGTAATGAAAATAGAGTTTGAGTGTGCGTGTTATTCTTGTAGACCTGGGGACCATTCATGTGACGCATCGACGGAATTGTCTGTGTAAATAAGCTTTTAAAATTGAATTATCTTTTTCTTATTTCTAAAGCCGAGTGATTATTCAAGTCACCTGAAAAACTCCCAGTAGTGGAGGGAGGCGCCTTCGAACCTCCACTTGCTGTACAAAGTCCTGCTTTCAAAGGTCCCGAGTTTACATTTCTCCATCTTATTATAGGGGTACGCAGTAGCGAAGTTGAGGCACTTACTACAAGTCGGGAGGTATCGCGTTCAAGTCCCATGATATGGATTTTTTTCAATTTACCTAATCCTTCCAGCCGCACTGTGGCCCTGGAGTCGACCTAGCCTCTAACAGAAATGAGTACCAGGAATCTTCCTTGGGGGTAAAAGGCGGCCGGCGCATAAGGCTGACAACCTTACCGCCATCTATGAGCCGATTGTCTAGAAAATATGGGAGCCTCAACGTCACACAACCCTATGGGCCTTCCACGTCCTGTTACAGGATAGCCTATTATATTATGTTACACGTAATACACTCAGAATTACGTGTATATAGAAATGTTAATATTTGTGTTGGGATAGCTCAGTTGGTATAGTGACTACGCTACGCGTTCTACGTCCGCGGTATCCATGTTCGATTCCCTGCAGAGACAGGATACGGTTCTCTTCTGTACATCTTCCTCACCAGTTCTGCGACCCACTTAACCCTTTGGACTATTGGTACGGAGAGAAAGCGGCCAGAACGTGGAGCACAACACTCACCACCGCATAGTGCCGAATGCAGAAGATGCCTGGAGCTACACCTCAACTCCACCGTACGTCCTTTTCTCTACAGCACCCACATTGACTCCGAGCCCCCCCCTACTTCCGGCTGTATCCGCAAGGCGTGATGCGTTGGTGCAGGAAGCTGGCTTTAAGAATGCGTGGAGTTCTACCTACATTTCCCCCATGCACCTTCATGGCTAGGACCTTAATTAAGCAGAGGGATATCGATATCTGTACTTGTTAATTACTAATCACTTCTTGTATCATTGTCCTTATATTATATTAATATGTGAAACTGAAAGCTCTCCTCGTAAAATGTTTCGCGCGGAGAGGTAACATTTGAGCTTGTGTTATCCAATGTGCCCGTTGTACGGACATGGGATTTGCCCCTGCAGTAATATCGCTCTCAAGTTCTTTTATGTCTATTTAGAAAGGAATACAAAAGATATTCCCTCTTGTAGGCGTGAAGTCGAAGCGAGGTCTGGTCTGGTCTCCTTCTGTCGTTACGTTCAAGACAAATATCGTCTTTCTTAATGGATTCCTCTCCTAGCTCCTACCTACCATTTTTTGTTACCGAATCTGCCTTTTTGTGTCAGTGGCAATTTCAAGCCAGTGCTGCTATCTAGGTATACAACAGCTATTCGTTTTTAAGGCGACAGGAAACAGCACAAATAAAACAAATTGGCTTTTATATTGTTTCTGTTGAATCTGTCTTTTTATCTACGTTTCTTCTTAGTGTTGGAAGATTTTATTTCAAAAGGAAAGACATGAAGATTAAGGCGAAAGAGTTATCTGATTTCGGAGAATGTTTAAGGAGTGTGGTCCTACCTTTTATCGTGTGATTAATCTCTCTTGGAAACATTGTCTCTGTTTAGCTGAACCATTCGGATATATTCTTATGCAGATATAAACAAGTTTTGTAAATGTGAGGTTTATGATTGTCACTACGCAATTTCGGGTATATTTTCAAGGTTTTATATGTTGCATGAAGTTATTGTAGTAATGAGGATGTTTTAATATATCGTGTCTATTCTGTGAGTACTGATAATATTTTCATTGTTACACTATATGAATTAGGCGGTTACGGTTTACTATTTTTCATGCTTTACGTGGGAGATGGCGTTGGCGTCAGCCTCCACATTTTAGTCTGTAAGAGGAAGGAATGGAAAGGAATAATGCGAGAGGAAGTAGGGTGCGTCTATAACACAGAAGCTCGTATCTGTTTATAGACTGCTCATTGAATTTTCAACGGATGTTATGTTATCTTTTCGTTTCTTTTATTTCTTCTCTCAGCTTATAACGTAAATTAGGATTCTCATGAGTTCTCTCTCGTGTTCGAGAAATCCTAGTTCCTTATAAAGGGAATATCCGGACACCTTAGCCGGTCTATTAAGATCCTGTTATACCAGCGTATAGATTGTCCATGTGCCATTCATTCAAATTAATCACTGTCACTGTGTTACCATGGTAACCTATAGTGTTTAACACTGAAACTCTATGAGTGAGTAAGTAAGTAAGTCAATGTATCCCTTTAGCAGGCGGATGAGACCCATAGGGTTGTAAGATGATGACGTTCCCACATTTTCTCTAGACACTCGGCTCACAGATGGCGCTGAGGTTGTCAGCCCTACGCGCCGGACGCCCTTCCTTCTTCTTGTTCTATGGCGCAAAAGCCCGATGTCAGGCCTTGGCCTCCCTTATCCAGCGCCTCCATTCCCGCGCTGCTCTCTCCCAGCTTCTTACACCCATTCACTTCTTCGCATCTTCTTCCTCCTCACTGATCCATCTACTTCTTGGTTTCCCTGCACGTCTCCTACTACCTATTGTACTATATAGTATTTTCTTTGGGATACGCTCCTTATCCATTTTCTGTACATGCCCAGCCCATCGCAATCTTTTAAGCTTTATCATCACTGAGATCTCTGGCTCCTTATATAATTTGTATAACTCTTTATTATATCTTATTCTGCATATCCCATTCTCTTTTATTGGTCCTTAAATTCGTCTTAGGATTTTCCTCTCGAAAGAATTGATGACTGATTCCTCTTGTTTAGCGTCCAACCCTCACAGCCATAATAAAGCACCGGTCTTATCATTGTTTTAATCGCTCGGTGTATATCCTTTGATCTAAAAACTGACAGTAATGAGAAATATGCATTATTCGCTAGTTTTATTCTTCTTCTTATTTCATGATTTTCCTCTCCATCTTTGTGGAATTTCGATCCTAAATATATGAAGTCTTCAACTATTTCTATCCCGTCCCCTTCCATGTTAATTTCTCCAGTTTGCCTTGGATTCCTTCTGGAGTGTATCAGCATTTTAGTTTTATATACATTCACCTCTAAGCCAGTTGTTTTTGCTATGGCTTTTATTTCTTTATATGTCGCCTTCATTGCTCCTAGGGATCTCGATACTGTAATAATATCACCCGCATACGCCATTATACGCTATTATGTTCCTTGTGTCTACAGTGCATTTCCTCAGTATGTATTCCAATACCAAATTAAACAGTAATGGTGCCCTGTTTTAATCCTTGATTTGTCTTAAAGTATTCCGTTAACTGGTTCTGGATTTTAACTTGAATAATTGTTTCTGTTATGGTTAAGTTAATTATTCTACGGGGCCCTTTTACCACAAGAATATTCCTGGTACTCATTTCTGTTGGAGGCTGAGTCGGCCCCAGGGCCATAGTGCCGCTTGAAGGATTAGGTCAATTGAAAAAATCCACCTCATTGGGATTCGATCCCGCGATCTTTCGGATTATAGCATAGCCCCTCAACCAACTACGCTACCCCGTGCCTCCTTACTTTACTTACTTACCCATAATTTTTAACACTGAAAATCGATGAGTCGTTATCAGCAATTGTTGAGAGATTGCGGGACATCTTTTCTTTCACTGATCTTATCAACTACCGAATAAATCTGGACTCTATTTCGAACATTGCATGGAATTTCAGCTCAATAGAGTTTGTTCTAATGTACTTTATTTCGGTAATGGTTTTAATAATGATCTGATGATTTTATTTGCGTTCCCATAAATGGAATTCGTTGAATATCTTGTAAGTTTTCATCGTTTTTTTTTTCACGATTGTTTCGCGTGGAGTTGAATGTGGTATTTAGGCTAGCCGCTGTTAATTAAAATCAGACTTGAACAACTAAAACGCCCTTATTTCTTCTGTGATTGTGATTGAATGCTCATATGCCCTTCTTTCTCGCAAGGCTATGTTCTGTGACGTCGAGATGGAATCTCTGCGATGCGATATTGTTCCAGTTATCGTAGAAATAAATACCCGCTAATGCCGGATTTCAGCATGACGTGTTTAATGGACGTATTGTTTATATTGGGAATTAAAATGCTTTATATTACTGGTAATTAATGGTCGCTTATGGATATCGTTAAGTAGGACTGGGCTCAGAACGAGCTAGGAACCATTTCAGATAGTAGCACTGAAGTCGGTAAAGCAGCAGCTGGTTTATCGGTATTCTGTCACATATTTGTTGAATCGTGTATAGGCCGTGTCGACATTCTGACCTTTACAAACACGTATATATCTGATAGCTTGTGGTACCTGTTGGCGTCTTATCTGAACTGCTGCTACACAGTCACGAAACATTTAGAGGAAATATTTTCCCTACACTTATTAAGTAATTTTATACATTATTTACGGATGGTAGAAGATCAGCACTCGCTCAATATTCATGCGACGGTCCGAGTTCGATGCCACGTCGCATCATATGCGATTTGTGGTGCAAAAAGTGTCCCTGGGGTGGATTTAATCCGAGTACTTCAGTTTCCCCGTCGGTCATAGTGGCAGCAAAGACGGAAACATTAACTGTCTTCGCCCGCTCGAGCAGTTTGATTTCTGTGTGTAGGTAGCGGCCTTGCGAGGGGCTGTACATAGATTTAGGTTTTCCTGCCGGCTCTCATTCCACCAGCTGCTCGTATTAATCACCCTCTCATGCCCCCGCTCTGTACTGTCGGCCATAACAAACTTAAAGCGAGCAACCCTGACAACATTAAATGGCAGCTTTGCAGGAATGAAATCTGGCACATTTGGGACTAATTGTGGTTTATTTATGGACGCTGTCAGCAGTTCGGACTATCGGCCTGTAGTGCCGATTGGTAGGATGAATAGTGAATAATGAATTGGAAAAGATGTTGGAGGAGGGGGGCGTGGGAATCGTTTGAAGTAATGTTCACGCAATTTTCTGGAGGGAAAAGGAAAACCACGGAAGTCCTTAAGTCAGGATATCCGGTTCCCAAGCCGAGGCTTGAGTGCAGGACTCACCGAAGGCGAACTAAGCATGCTACCCGCTTGACAGCGTTGTTACTTACTAGCAAAATATGTTTTAACCCAAAGAGAAATATTCTTTTAAGGAAATCCGGGATAGCGTAGTCGGTATAGCGACTGGCTACGGGCTAGACGACCGAAGTTCGCGTCCCGGTAAGGTCAAGAATTTTCTCTTCTTTCCTGGCTAGAAATCCAGAGGTCCGGTTTCGATTCCCGACGCTACAAGATTTTCCCGGTAAGGTCAAGAATTTTCTCTTCTTTCCTGGCTAGAAATCCAGAGGTCCGGTTTCGATTCCCGACGCTACAAGATTTTCTCGGACAACTAGTGGGTCTGGAATTGTGTCCACTCAGCCTAGTGATGATAACTGAGGAGCTATTTCAAGGAAATAGCGGCTCCGGTCTCATTTTGGCATGTTGTTTCACCACAACACGTCATGTATTTTAACATTCCTTAAAGTGTAAATTTTGCCTTATAGAATTTGGTTTATTTGTCTTTTCACACCGTTTCTTATTGAATGTCTTATTCCTCTTTTATGCCCTTAGAAGTAGCGATATGCCTTTAAATATTGTCACGTGTTTCCTAGGCAACGCGACAAGAAACTGTGTGGGTCTCGGATTTGGACGAATATTTATTGGTCGGTCAGTCTTTACACTCACAGATACAATTATTCACACAAAAGACGTCTTCAATGTACGTTTCCTCTTCAACGTTACACAGTCTCGCGCCGCTGAACTCGATGAAGTGCCTTCTGCTCTGCTCGGAGCTCAACTGTCCTTAGCTCTCGTCGGATAGGAACTAACTGGTTTCCTGTCCAAGTTGGACTGTTATATCCTGCGCTCGGACTGACTAGAGAACACTTTGTCGAAGGGTTTCATCTCGGCCGCTGCTATGCAACGAATCTCTTGTCGCGGGAATACATTTCGTTAGAAATAACGGTGGAAACACCACTGTTAGACTTCCATCTCCGGGCAAGGTTTTCCTAGGAATTGCTAGCCGTTGACCAGTGATGGACGTATTAACGACCGGCTTTCCTGGCGGCACGTCACAATATCTTTGAGGGTGAAGAGTTCTACCATCTTGGACATAAGGGTCTGTAGTTCATTGAAAGTCAACGGATATTTTATGTGAACACGTCACCACCATTATGAGTATTGAAGAGAGAGCCAAGCAAGAAACCAGTATATCTGATTAATAACGAGCTTTTATATTACACAAAGATATAGGAGAATGACACGTGATTTGTTTCTAATTCGTGTGCTGGAATATGCTAGGATCAGTATACAGTGTGTCACTTAGTCCCTTCATATCCTGAACCGAGAGCATTCCTGCTATGCCTGTATGCTCCATTATCAGTTGCCTGTAGGTTTCCATGTGCTGTGCTGGAACTGCGTATTCGTTCTTGTGGTATGCTCAGTTACAAAAATGTTAGGTATTATTAAAGGGTAGAGGAGGGGGTGAAACATGCGTTGTATCTCCATAGCAATCGTCCGCCGCAGGCTATTTAATTGGTTGAAATAAAACTCGTCGGTAATGAATTTCGATAACAAATAGAACGTCGTTTTGTTTGTACTTTACGATTCCCATTGTAATAATTCCTTTGGTTTTGCCCGTTCTCTGCTGACAGGAATGTCAGTACCTTGATATAACATGTGGACCATTGATTGGTTTCAGCATTTTTCATGTCATCCAATAGGAGCCATAATACTGGCAGTACTCGTACTTAACTCCTTCTGTCTGCATGTCTCTGAGTTCTTCTTGAGAAACGTAACGTGTGCTGAATAAATTCCAATCATTCATTGCCGTGTTCATAAGAGTCCGCCACTTCTCTATATCCCGAGCCAGATTAATCCAGTCCAAACATTCCCATCCTGTTTCTTGAAGAATAATTTTTTATCCTCCCATCTAACCTAATTTTTTATTGCTAGTGGGGTGGGACTAAGTCCCTTGTACTGCGGCCGCTTCTGGCCTATTGTACCAACCCCAGATGATAGGCGAGGGTGATTGTGGAGCAATTGGTGGAATGAAGATTGGAAGGGGAAACCGAGGTACTCGGAGAAAACCCACCCCAGAGCCACTTTGTCCACCACAAATCCCACTTGACCAGACCTGGGATCGAACCCGGGCCGCCGCGGTTGGAAGCCAGCGACTAACCTCTTGAGCTATGGCACAGCCCCCATCTAACCTAAGTCTTCCTAGTGGTCTGTAGCCTTCAGCTGTTTTACCAATGTAGTGTATGCATTCTCCCTCATTCATGCTACATGTCCCTTCAATCCTGCCCTCGTAGTTCTGCGATGTAAGAAAACTAAAAAGAGTAATACAGTATTTCCTGAACGATTCGTAGGTTAAATGATTCCGCCTCTTCTGGTCCATTCTGCCGTGTTGTACAGTTAAAATCAATAGACGTTTCGGAGATACACATCTCTTCAGTCTTCAAGATGGAAGTGTAAGTCAAGGAAGAAACTAGTATGTATTAGACAGCACGCAAAGTTTTTTGCCTGATTTATACATCGACTCTGAAGAAGGAAGCGAAGTGTTCCTCCGAAACGTAGCTTGACATTCACCGCACTCCTAATGTTATATCATTATATATATATATACACACCGCTGTGATAATTTCAGATTATTAGGTTTTTTCACGACATTTTTCCAGTTAAGAAGTTATTTTATTTATGATCTATATAACTGCGCTGTCAGGAGATACATGACGTTGAATAACTGGATGATAATGAATGGTGAATTGGGAAGGATGTGGCAGGAGGCGGTTGTGGCCAAATTTTAGGACACTCTTCTGGAGAATGTAATGGTTGCTCAGCTTCGCAAGTCATATCCTGTCTCTCTATGGAAGCAGCAAGTTCATGGCTGCGTTCATGAGATCCTGCTACTGCTCCAAGTCTTGGGCTAAAATCCATTCCCCACCCACCAAATGTTCTGGCCATTGATTCTGATGGCATTTCCGTTACTCTGCACAAACTATAGCTCTTACTTTTACATCATTCTTAACAAAACCACTTCACAATTCTTGTACTTGGGGCACACGGTAGCGCAGTTCGTTGAAACAATGCTACAGATCGGAAGGCCGCGAGGCCCATCCCCGAGGAGGTCATTGCATTTGCGATTAACCTAACCCTTCCACCCGCACTGTGGCCCTGAGGTCGACTCGACCTCTAATAGAAATGAGTACCAGTAACCTTCCATGGGGGTAAAGGGCGGCCGGCGCGTAAGGCTGTCAACCTCACCGCCATCTGTGAGCCGATTGTCTAGAAAATATAGGAGCCTTGACGTCTCACAACCCTATGAGCCTTTATGGCGGATAGCTCTACCTTTTTTAATTCTTGTATTTTGTATGCTGAATTAATATTATTCGTAAGACATAAACGCCAACACTGAGAGATGTTAACACATTAGCAATTTTATATCCACCACTCATAGCGCTTCAGCCTTTATTTCATCCATATCGTCCTCGTCAGATTCGTTAAAATTCTCTCTGGCCAATATTTGAGCTCCAAGCCTTCGTAATATCTGAGGAAGAGATAATGGAAGCGGCTGATGTTGCTCTCTGGACCTGACATGGCTCCTCTGAGAATTCACCTGGTTAATGGAACGGAAAGATAGTACTGCGATCTATGAGCGAAATAGAGCTTCTGGCTTTGTGTGTTTGTTGGTTCTGACGGACCAAGAGATCGTTGTTCATAAATAATACACATCAATAAAAGCTATGAAATCATAACTTACCGTTATGAATAAAAGGTGGGGAATCTTGGTATCACAGAAGCCTGAGGCTTTTATTTCGGATGAAAACTGAATCTGTACCTAGAAAAAGGTACAGTTGTTATAGCAAACCGACTCCATAGGACAGTACCCGTCTCTAGAAGATATTTCGAATTTTAGAGAACCCGATCGTTATCAACAAAACCCGTCAGTTTGTGTAAGGACAACCAATTTTACATGAAGCTGAAATGAAAATATCTTCTTCTTCTTCTTCTTTGTTCTCAAGGTGTAAGCCACCATGGCCTGCCAGTGCAGCCCAATAAATTGCTGCTGGTCCTCACCAGCACAGTCAATCTTGGTTTTGGAGTCCCGTCGGGACCCATTGTCTAATTTATATTCGTTCCAAGATCGTTTGTGTGTTTGAGAATGGGGTCTCCTCTCCGACGAGAGGCGGGGTTCCTCTTTTTGAGCAGGGGTCACATTTGTTGCGCCGTACTTTCGCAAGTGCCTGCCCGCACGCACACACGCTCCTGGTAAGGGCATACGTGTACACACTTCTTCACTTTACTGCAGTGAACAGTTCTTATGCAAGTTATACACAGCAGATCAGAGTGGGGATAGCGTAGTTGGTTGAGGCGCTGTGCTACAAGCCGGAAGGTTGCGGGGTCGAATCCCGATGAGGTGGTTTTTATCAATTGACCTAATCCTTCCAGCCGCACTATGACCCTGGGGTTGACTCAGCCTCTAACAGAAATGAGTATCAGGAATCTTCATGGGGCGTAAAGGGCGGCCGACGCGTAAGGCTGACAATCGTGAGCCGACTGTCTCGATAATGTGGGACCCTCAACTTCTCACAACCCTAAGACGCTCCACGGCTTTCTACAAAGATAGCTTACCTTATTTAGCGGTTTATTGTTACAGGAAGTGTCTTTAAAACATAATTTAATAAATTTATGATGGTGACATAACGGACTGCGTCACTAGATGACAATGACGCAGCTTCGTTCCTGCAGTGGATGGAGTATAGTAGTGGGAAGTATGAAACATTCAGTGTGCGGTCAGGCACTCTTCTCGTTACATATTAACGTACTAGTTACTTGGGCCATTTTTGCTCTCAAAATCTTCGTTTCGCAAATGCGACCACTTCATAATTTATACATATTGTGAACCGCACGGCAGACACCCGCTTTAGGTGCAGGTTCGGCCCGTGGTTTGAGTGTCATGAGATTTTACCCCGTGAAATGTGTTTCTCAACTAGGACTTACCCAGCTGGACGTGGGAATTTCATAGTCGGATTACGGAATGTGAGGTTCAAAGCACTACAATATTTGGGAACGACAGCAAAATTCAGAATTTGATTCATGCTGAGGCTGAAAGCAGATTAGATTCGGGTAATGCTTGCTACCATTCAGTTCAGAAACTTTTGTCTTCTCGTGTGAGGTCTGGAAACGCGAAGACTAAAATATGCAACACTTTTGCTCTGTATGGATGTGAACGTTTGTTTCTCTCAAAGAGATATAACATACAGTGATGGTATTCGAAAACAGGGCTCTGAGGTTTATGTTTGGACCAATGAGGGGTGTAATTGTGGAAGGCTGGAGAAATGTGCACAATAAGGAGCTTTACACTAATTGCGTTCATGAATCATGTTAACGTTTGAAGAAAGCCGTCTTCTGGGATGTGGCGCCGTGTAGATATTGTGTTAACCGACTTTCGGAGGAACGTATCGCCTCCATCTTCAGGGTAAAAGAATCCGCAAGAGAGGAACCAGTGTGAGGAAGTCTGTCAGCACCTGCTCACGCTGGTTCCTCGCGCGCGGATTTTTTTCTTCTTCTACCCTGAATGTGGAGGCGATACGTTCCTCCGAAACGTCGGTTAACACAATATCTACACGGCACCACATTCCAGAAGACTACTCTTCATAGAAACCGCCGTGAAAACCTAAAATCTTACATGTTAACGTTTGTTCTTATTCGCTTTGGTAACCTGAAATTGCGCACTGACAAATACGACGTATAAGTCTCAACCCTTAGAAATTTTATATATATGTAGAGGGATATACGTGTAAGTCATTTCGACCCTGAACAAGGAGGCACCATACTTCTCTGAAACATTGAAAAGACTGTACGGTGGCACAACCGGAAGCTCTCGTTCTCTGCAGATGCGATGCTTGTGTAGCATTCTGATTCTGCAGGCGTGATCCGCTTTGTTTCTCTTTCCCATGTGACAATACAGAGACGAAAATGGAATCATGTAGGAGCGCCCATATGGCCGTGTCCGAGCAGTTCGTTTTATTTCTGAAGTTTACACAGACTCATTTTTCCACTTCTTCCGCCCACCCTTCTAAATTTTTTTTCTTCCCACTCATTTATTGCAGCCCATGTCTCAGGGGGGTGCTTTGATTTCTGCTTTCGAGCACACGAGCCTTTGGGTTTTACGGGCTCTCAGGATGATGAAGAGAAGTTTCAGTGGCAGCCCTGGCCACGCCGCAGCTTCGCTATTTCCAGCAATAATTTGCCGTCACTTACAATTAGAACTTCGGACGGACACACCCGCATGGCCTAGTCCTCTTAGCGGAATTAACTCTCATATATTCTAAAATGTTGATTCTTTTGTAAACACGTTACACTTGTTACCTTTATTATTATTATTATTATTATTATTATTA
>NW_019738363.1:1518599-1573159 GCF_002891405.2 Cryptotermes secundus
AGTAGTAGTAGTAGTAGTAGTAGTAGTAGTAGTAGTAGTAGTAGTAGTAGTAGTTACATGTTTCATGTACGCCCATTGCTAGGCAATGGGTTGGTAAACACCCTCCCACAGAAGCAAGCGCTCGGAACAGTAGGACGTCTATTGCTAGGCAACGAAGCTGTAAACACGCATCTTTAACATAAGAAGACGGTGTTTTCCATGGGGTCAGTGCGGAGGAGGTTTCTTGAAGACAGTCTGCGCTACAAGCTCTCCTTCTCGGTAGGAGATAGCAAAGGGAAGTTCGTAGTTGCAGAAGAATTAGAAGTCGGCCTGTGACGACTTCATACTGATTTGAAGCGCTAGTTTCTGTGTTGAGATCCGCTCCCAGGAATAGTATGAGATTACATCTTATTATATTCTTTCCTCCTGTGGAAACTTCTGGTCTTCGAGTTATTGCTCTGTATATGAGAGAGCGCTTTGCTCAGTGTCTGCACTTCGAGTGTAACTTGTTCTTCTGCTCGCTTCACTTCAGGTCTTTGTGTTCTGTGTAGGGACTTTGACGTACTTGAAACCAGAACTGTATCTCTCTAAGATTGTGTAACCATATTTTCTTAATTATTGTAGCACCAAATTATAGATATGTGTATATCGTGCCGATCGCAGTGGCCGCGCATTCTAAGGCATGAACTGTCTTCGCCCTCTCAAACACTGCAATCTTGGGTTCCAATCCCACTTGAGGCATGGATGTATGTGTGCATTTTTCTGTGTTTGTGCTGCCCTGTGTGTGCAGGTAACAGTTTTGCGACTGGCTGATCCCCGTCAAAGGAATCATACCGACTGTGTGAAAGTTCAAGAAACTGAAAAAGGGGCCTAGGTCGAACAAAGGGCTGTAGAGCCATAGACAGATAGGTAGGTGGGTGGGTGGGTAGGTAGGTAGGCAGATGTCTTTCTGACTCGTTAATGGCAGCCGTGATTATACTAATTAAGTTGTTAATATAGTACAAATGATACAAATTGTCGTGTGTTGGTTTTTGTTTGTGTCTATGTGTTTGTTTCCTTTCTATATTTTGCTGTCACTTACTTTGTATCTAGTCTTTGGGATGTTGATTAAGCACATCAATTAATAATTAATTTACTTGAAATATTATGGGGAGAGGTTATTATTTAAATGCAGACTTCTGTGCACATAATATTTCTCGGACATTCATTCATTCATCAGTAATCTGTCAGATGACAGGTCCACACCAACGAGGGGTTCTCGGACATAACCTCTAATATTCGCACCGTCGCCTTATATTTAATCGCTGGCTTATACACAATATTTCTTGCAGAATATGTAGGCATATTTGTGGCTCATATCTGTGGTGAATTCCAAACGTGTTGCTCCTGTGATGCAGTGGTCATCACCGACAAACCGAAAAGTAAATACTGATTTCATACAGTCAAATTATATTCTTAAAAGAAACTGCATCAGAGTTACATATTTTCTTACAATGTATTGTCCTTGTGCTTAACTAATTAAGCACTAGGCCGTAAAAGCGTATGGGGGAGTGGATATATAGATCCTCATTTTTTGACCTCTGCGCTAACTGGAGTTGAGTGGTCAGCTTCACGCCCCCGGCCGCTTTACCTCAGGGGAAAGAGCCCCGGGTACACATTGGAGAGGAAATTGAGTGGACTCCATAGCCGGTTTTGGTGACGTGGACAGGAGAAAATTCTTGACCTTACCGGGACTCGAACACGAATCCCTCGGTCCAGCTCGTAGGCAGTAGCTATAGGCACTACGCTATCCCAGCTCACTCTTACAATCTATTATCATACATAATTTCATGACCCTATGGAAAATGGCGCTACTGTTTCCACCTCAGAAGTTTGTGCATCTTTAATACTTTTAATGCCAGTTGTGGGAAACTAAAACTGTTGCGAAGAGTGCTGTCTTCTGGGATACAGCGCGGTGTAGTCCCCGGGAGTCCCAGTGGGACGTACTGTCTGTATCATCAGAGTAGACGAGTTATCCAAGCATGAGACTAAGGAGAAACCAGCAGCAAACAGTTCACTCTGTGATAACTTCAAATGCAGCCGAAAGTGTTCAAGTTTTGAATATCTTTACTGACAATGTTCATACCAAATTCTATGAAGACACTTTAATTACCTCGAAATTTGGGAGGGAGGAAACAATCCTATTTTCTTTCATTAAGTCATGAAAGTAAATTAAAATGTTCCCCGTTTCTTTGTTCACAGACAGTCCCTTCTCTGTGACTTGATTCCGTTAGTTGGGAGAACTTAAAGCGTCCCCACCAGAGATCAGCACCAACAGCAGGTAGCTACATCATCCAACATGGCGGCCTTTGTGGCGAAGCAGATGGTCGGAAACAAGCTGAACGCCGTGAAAGGTAGGCCATGTCCCAACCTCAGTGACGTTATTTTAATGAATCAATGTCAGTGCTCTTCTGATATAAAGCATCTTAAAGAAATTAGGGATGGTTCCTTTACGCTATAATGACAATTACTGAAATGTATTTGGTTAGACTTTTATTCTGCATTGCATTATTTTCTTCCTGAACAAGACACACAGTTTTCTCGAATATGTTTCTTTTGGTTCGTTACGTAACGACGCCATCAGCTGCTCGGATAGAAGTGAACGTATTGAACGTATTGAACGCAGTGGAACGGGCAGAGATCAGAAGATTCTCGTCCTCTGGAATGTCCCGTGTAGTCTTGTAGAAAGTACCGATACTTTCGAGAAACGTCCTGCCTCTATTTTCATGTAGAGTACGAGTACATAGACTCTCACATACGAGAAGGGCCTGCTTCAATGCTTATTGATTTGTATTCATATTTCTGTTCCGTTCTTCATGTCCTGCAGTCCAAACTGATCTGCAGTCAGTCTCACCGATTACAGCATATACTCGGAAATTTGAAATTTACTAGAGTCCCTTGTGATGACGTAGTGGGACGTCCGCTTGTTGCAAATGTACTTGATGGACTCCAAGATACATGACTGTTGCTTTTGTATGTATTCAACAATCAAGGATAGTCGACAGAGAGTGTTCCTTCAGCTTACTTACTTACTTCTGGAGCTGAGCCCTTCTTGAGAAGAACCAAATTTACAGCTGCTCAAGAATTTCCCAGCATTTTATTTAACCGGAAGGTTCATTGCCGTGTTCACAAGAGCCCTCCACTGTTCCCTATCCTGATCCAGATCAATCCAATCCATACCATCCTATCCTATCTCTCTAAGATAGATTTTAATATTGCCCACCCACCTACGCCTTGGTCTTTCCAGGAATCTCTTTCCTTCTGGGTTCCTTCAGCTTTGAAGTAAATTAAATATCTAACTTTATATTATATGGTACAGCGGGCCTCGAGGTTACACGAAATCTTAAGCATGACATACGCAACTGATTGGCCGCAGAGATTAAAATTTACCTGATATATTCCGTATACAGAATAGTTCGAAATAGTATTCTTGGGCTCCATTGCGTTCTACATTCCCATTTAGAAAAATTAGAAAGATTATATTGAAGCATTCTAATTAAATTGAAACTATCAGGTTCTGGTGGGCCTATATTCTTTTAATATTAGGCCCCTTGAAACATGGAGCTCATCTGAATAATGTTTAAGAAATGAAGCGGTTGTATCACAGGAACTCCTCAGCATGTACCAATCCATTAATGGTGCTTGGCTTATAAGCGTTGTTTATTCAAAGTTTTGTTCGATAGAGTAGATTAGACATCGCATATATTCTGAAGATGGTGGCAACACGTTCCTCCGAAACATTAATACTTACCTACTACACATCTCGAGATGACAGCCGAGAATTTTACCAAAAATAATGAACCAAACCTGGAAATGCGTGAATCTTCTACGCTGGAACATTTTAATTAGTACACGTTGATCTGTTATGAGCTTCTTCTTGTGTTTTGTTTCTTTGTTTATTTCTTTAATTCGCGACACTTCCTACTACATGCTAGTCTAGTCCAGTAAATTGATACCGGTCCTCGCCAGTACAGTCATTCTTCATTCCGAGTCCCACGGGACACATGATCATATTTTTGTCTGACGGCGCCTCTCCAGGCTTATGTCGGGTTAGTACCTCAAATTATGCAGCAGCCACTGTCATCCAGTCACTCTTAGATATTGATCTGTGGTGCGACACGCTGAAAGACCTGTGAATCACAAATAAAATAAATATATTTACAGTAGATCAACATAAAACTAATAATAATAAAAATAATAATACTTCAGTTGTTTATTATCTCAGTCTATACATCTTCGATATTTGTGTGTAGTTTCGTTTTTACATCGCTGTGTATCATGCATAGATGCAGGAACACTTATTTGAAGGCAACCTGTGTTGATGGCACGTTATCGAGTTATTTGGTATTGCGTTATAAGTTGCTTTTACAATGGCAGAGTAGACTTGTTTGATTGTAGTCCTATGTACAGTTTGTTGCGTCGAGATAATCATTGGATGATGTATATGCTCGCTGATTGAATAGTTTGTTTTGGAAGAGGCGTGACTCGCGCGAGCCCGCTCTGCGTTTGTCACGCTGCACGCACAGGATGAGTTGGTGTGAAAAATTGGGATTCCCTGCAGCTACGTCATTCTGTGAATTATGGGTTTCATGGATCACACGGCGTATGTTCAGTAAACAATACGACGCTATATTTAAAATATTAACGTCCTGAAACGGTTTATCATTTTTATTTGTCATTAAATGGAGGAATGTGTACTGTTATATTTTATCTCCGTATTTGGATATTTGAGATTTGCAAAATTCATTGATCAATGTTTCGAAAGTTCATGATACAAATGAAAATAATTATCCCTATTACAGAATATCACTTTAGTTAAAGGTCTAAATTACATAAATGTATAAAACCCCACTTTGTAGGTGTGTTTCGAACGTTGCGTCCGTCTCTACCCATAAATCTACTCGAGAATTGGTATACCAATTTTCATTAACCACATATTACAATAATGATTAAGTCTAGGAGGATGAGATGGATAGGCAATGTAGCACGCATGGGAGAGAAGAGTAGTACATACAGAATTTTGTAGGAGTCACTGAAGGAAAGACACCTTTACAAATACCAAAAGGTAAATGGTAGGATAATATTAAAACACATCTTAGAGAAATAGGATGCAGTTCTTGACTGCATTTATTTGGCTAACAGTGGCGACCGGTGTTGTGATGTGAGCTTTGGTTATCCGTTAAATGCTGGAAATTTCGTGAGTGGCTGGGCAACTTCTCGCTTTTAGAGATTGCTTTGGCTCCGTGGAATGAGTGAGCTATGATACTGGGGGATGTTGCGCAAAAGTTATCGACCCCTTTCAGTATTCACTTAGCTCGGGTAATTTTAACGACCACTTTACGTGAGGGCCTTCCTGCATTTCTGCGCACTCTGCCAGACATTTAATGAAGCTAAGAACATTTTGAACAAAATTTGTATGTACATTTCTTCCGTAAGCCTTCGGATTCTCCAGGAAATTAACCAAATTGACTGAGAACTGCAGAACTGTCACGCAGTTCGTACATTTCCAGTCGTTAGTGGTTTTCAGAGACATGCGAAGATCGCCCAACTCTCTCTTATTGTCGGTAATAATAAAACGAAGCTTTCTCTCACCTGAATATATAGATCTACTTATCTATCAGGGCGCGCCATAGCTGAAGCGGTTAGTAACTGGCTTCCCAACGCGGCGGCCCGGGTTCGATCCCCGGGTCTGGTTGAGTGGGATTTGTAGTGGACAAAGTGGCGCTGGGACGGGTTTTCTCCGAGTACTTAGGTTTCCCCTGCCAATCTTCATTCCACCAAATTCTCCATTATCATAATCACCCGGGGCAGGCTACAATAGGCCAATCAGTGGCCGCCGTGCCGAGTGGACCCAGTTGGGCTCCACCCCCAACTAAGCGAAAAATTACCTGTCTCTCTGTCTATCTTTATTCCTGTTGCTCCCAGTCAGAGAATGTGACATCCTTGAAATGGTTCGTTTCACTTCAGTTACTTAAATCTTAGACAGTCGGTAGGACTCCTTGGATGTGGAACCAGCCCATCGCAAGGCCAGTACCTACACAGGACAGCACTAACAGAATAGATGCAGATAGACATCCATACCTTGAGTGGGATTCGAACACACGATCCCAGTGTTCAAGTGGGCGAAGACGTTGCATGCCTTAGACCGCGCGTCCACTGTGTTCGGTTTGTATAGGTCTAGATGTATGAAAATATACAGAGTGCTTCAAATTCACGAGGTTCCGAATGAAGAAAGGCCTCGTGTCACCATGGGTACGATTCTGAACGACTGCAGAGATGTGGGTAGGCCATGTTAAGATGATTTCAGTAAGGCACACGTTTCTTGTAAAAAGAAGTGGCAATATTTTTGTGCGATTGTACATACTCTGAGCCTTCACTGCTGTACAGCTTCTGCACATTCCACAACACAGTATACAGGACTGTCTTATCGACAGTGCGGCGTGCCTCCATCTTGTGGTCATAAGCAGGATCTTTCATACATCCCACACACAAGGAAGTCAAGATTGTTGAGGTCGGGTGGTGACGGTGGTCACTTCTGCAGATCCCCACAGCAAATTCAGGAGTTATGGAAATGCTGATCCGAGTGTTGTGTCGTGTGTTGAAATGGTGTGTGAGGGCGTTATGTCATGTTGGTAGTACCTCCATGCCCACGTTGTTACATTAAACGCGATTATCATATTCAAACCAACCTCAGCTTTTTCCCTTTATTTTTTTATTGCTAGTGGGGTGGGACTAAGTCCCTTGCACTGCGGCCACTTCTGGCCTATTGTACCAGACGCAGGTGATAGGCGAGGATGATTGTGGAGCAGTTGGTGGAATGAAGATTGGCAGGGGAAACCGAAGTACTCGGAGAACACCTGCCCCAGCACCACTTTGTCCACCACAAATCCCACTTGACCAGACTCGGGATCGAACCCTGGCCACCGCGGTGGGAAGCCAGCGACTAACAGCTTGAGTTATGGCGCAGCCTTCCCTTTAGTTACTACCGTAAGCACTGAATAAAACCTCTCATATCTCTGATTGCCACCTGTTTTCACTCTGGTATCTTTCTCGGCTTATTCTT
Source organism: Cryptotermes secundus (assembly GCF_002891405.2). Classification (NCBI taxonomy): domain Eukaryota; kingdom Metazoa; phylum Arthropoda; class Insecta; order Blattodea; family Kalotermitidae; genus Cryptotermes; species Cryptotermes secundus. Next base: position 1,525,681 of record NW_019738363.1, read on the forward strand.
CGACCCTTAAGTTGGAGGCAATATGTTCTACCGAAACGTCGGTTGTCTTTCGACGGACTGCACGGAGTTATATCCCAGAAAATAGTACCCTTAATAACCACCGCTGTGATAACCTCGAACTCTACATACATATGTTAGTACAAGGCTTTCCACTCAGAATTTTGTCAGGAATAACCTTCCGAAATTAAACTATCTGAACGCCCTACTGCACCGGTTACTTTATTAGAATTTAAAATATGTTTGTTTCAAGATGGTTAAGCAAAAAGAGCGAAAGCGAAAAAATGTTTACGCTGTGCTTTAGATTTTTAACTTTTTGTCAAAACAAGCGTTAATGCTGGGCTTTTTTTTTTTTTTTTTTTAAANACAGCCTATTTATTTTTGCTGCTCAGTTTCATATTGCAGAGTTATCATCCTTTGGTTTTACAGAATATTCACGGCAACTTACACATGATTTAAATTTATGAAACAGAAACTGTTTGAACTGACCAATACAGTAATATCTGGGTGGGGGGATATGTTACTCATAGCTCATGTCTGATGCTGCTGAAGAGGAAATAGCCTTCTGATCTTGTAGAAGTGGAGCTTGCCCCCTCTTGTCACGTGTATTGCGTACTTCTGTTAGTATACTTCTGTTGGTGTACTTCTGTTAGTGTACTCTTGTTAGTATACTTCTGTTAGTGTACTCCTGTTAGTATACTTCTTTTAGTGAACTTGTGTTAGTATACTTCTGTTAGTGTATTTGTGTTAACATACTTCTGTTAGTATGCTCTTGTTATTATACTTATGTTGGTGTACTCCTGCTAGTATACTTCTTTTAGTCAACTTGTGTTAGTATACTTCTGTTAGTGTACTTGTGTTAGTATACTTCTGTTAGTGTACTTCTAAATAATTCCGCCGCTCAGTAGAATTAGCTATATATTTTTCGAGGAGGGGATGATTGAAATTGATTTTATTAATCCTCATGAGGTTACGATTTCAATTTCATTCTATAAATCTGCGTAGGATTTTGAATTAATCTCCATTCAGTTTAACAATATAAAGGTATAAAGTCGTTTCAGTTTCTGTAATTGTACCTAACCCAGTCCGCACTGTGTGTACAGTCCAGAGAGAAATTAGTAGTAATTATAAAATATTTACGTTATACGACTTGTTGTTACATCTGTATTAACTGAAATGAATACTGTGATATCCACTGAGTGTACAGCGGGAAGTTTCATTATTATGTAAGCTTTCTTACTCTTAACTTCCCGTGTGTTCTCTCGTATTCCTTTACAGTTCTGCCTGTTATCGAATGATGCGTCGACGTCAGTGTTTAACGCCAAATCCCACGTATACGTGTACACCCAGAAATGTCAGTCGCAAGTGGTCTCCTCCTATAGTATACTTCAATTCATATATCCACAACAAAAGTGTATCAGTATTCACAGATTATACACGATACACTAAGACTGCTCATTCATTACGTAATAAGTACCGTACATTCATGCATCGTAACGCTCAACAAATTGTTGCTATAAAAGGTAAAGATTTCTCTGTGCTTAACTAATTACGCACTACGCAATTGAGACGTTTGGGGGAGTGGAATTTTTCCCTTTGTCGCTACAGCCCCAATTTGGGCCTTAGCCTACCTCCATGAAACTCTCCGTTTCACTTTGGTTTACTAGTTCTTAGACATTCGATAGGACTCCTTGGGCTGGTGATCAGCTCGTCGCAAGGCCTCTGCCTGTACACACACAAACACTTAACATCCATGCGCTGGTGGGATTCGAACCCACGATCCCGGCTTCCGAGCGAGAGAGAGAGTGCATGTCTTAGACTACGTGACCGGCATAGGTGGATGTTAGTGCCGCGTTTTATTACCTCGGCACTAGTTGGAGGTAAGTGGTCAGCTTCAAGCCCCGGCCGATTTGCCGCTGAGGAAAGATACCGGTGTCCATTACATTGGTTTGGCCCCAGAGACGGTCTGGACGGCGTGGAGAAGAGAATATTGTTGACCCTACCGGGATCCAAACCCCACCCCTCTTGTCTTCCAGCCCGTAACCAGTCACTATGCCGACTGCGCTTTCCCGGCTCCTATGGTATTGCAAAATTACAGACTGATAATAGTTTAACGCTTATAAACTTCACATACATAGGATATCCTTCCGCGAAGTAGACCTATGGGATATAAAATGTGGGTTAGGCTGGACAGTTTACATTTCATTCTGGAATGTCAGATGGACGTCTCCAATTATTTTGCTGCCGGGGCTATCGAATGAATAGTATTCCCGCCTCTCAGGGGGTCACCGCTTGTAGAACAGAGGTTTCTATATTGCGAAACACAAGGCATGTCCTGTGGCGGTGCGTGGGAGCATTCGGAGTCTCCTTCATTCAGGTGCTGTGTGCAGTTGTGTTCAGTAAGGAGCAGAGAGACACCACAAATCAAATGTAAAGTTTCTTGACCAGCTAAGCAAGTTTCAGCTTTTCGAAAGCACCCCTATAACATGGAGTCTGATTAGTTGTAGGGGTCTTCGTTAGTTACTCCTCACTGCGCCCAAGTTCTGTACCCTTAATTATCTGTTAAATTGCACCTTAAAACTGCTTAGCTTTACATCATGACTGTTTCAATTAGTGTCTCTAATTGTCATGGCCACAACTTGTGACGCTGGCCTAACAAGACTTCAGCCGTGTCTATGAACGAGCGCTCTCTACTTTGAGTCACCAATACTGCCACGCTGATGCATGCGACAGGTTGCTTCCTCTGGCTTGGAGTTGAGGTTACGTAAAAATTTCTGCTTAAATGCAGTCTAAATTCATTTTGCCTTACGTGATAAATACATGAGCGTATTTCTCTTGAAGACGACACGAATACGAGGTATAAATTGGGAGAGATGGAGAAATCATTAGGGGAGCCGTGAGATACTATATAATTTAAGGGCATGAAAACATTTTACTACTTTTCAGGTTCCTAGGCATTGCCCACTTCTCCTTCTAGTACAGGTAAATTTAAAAGAGGATAAAGCTCTCGGTTTTGAAGACACGCTAATGTTTAAGAAGAGGATTTTCTAATGAGCAGAGGAAAGAAGTTGATGAGAAGCTTGTAACCGTTCCCCTTCCTTCCTTTAAATCGTGTGCCGGCTCCGGTAGATCACTTATCTCCTCTCAAGTTCGTGTCACGGCAATGACTGAGGCAACCGGTAGCTGCATCTTGGAACCCAGCCCATCGCTCCAAATCAACAGCACAACAACTTCCACTGTCCGTAAACTGAGTATTTATTCAAAACAAAATATAAATTCCTTCGCAAGCAACGAGTAATATGGCCCTTTAATATTTTAAAAGGATTTTAAAGGACTGGTAATTTTAATTAACACAAGGAGTGCAGCCCAATGACGTCTGACTCCGATTAATTCAAACGCTAAGTCACCCATGGCTAGTGTCCTGCGGGAACTTCTTCTCATTCCCAATAAGAATCTGAATTGACGACAACCCTTCCAGACAATAATTCATGTCCAGTTGGCTGATTTTAACTAGCCAAAGTCAGTATCCAGTCAGCATAAGCCAATCGTGTAACCGCTTTGAGAACAAAACAGTTCCCAGAGATAGAACTCGGACCCTCACACCTGCAAGCAGTTGCGTTCCTTAGTTTAGGGTTCAGCTACACCCTTCCGAAAACACTTTATGGCAGCTACGCATGTCAAGGAACAAAATTCGCATCTTCGGCAAACTACAGACTTGCCTCCCGTGGTGACCTTGTCCCTTCCGGCCATTCCAACTGAATGTAAAGAAAAGCAAGGCAGTTTTTTTTTCTGTCCACATACGAAAGACAAGGCATAACTCGTTAATACATCGGTCTCGCCAATAAACCAGTCACCCTTCCGAAATGGCTAAAGAGGACCATAGCTTCCACAAAGAATTGTAACAGGTTTGGATTGTCACAAGCTTTGGTGTTTGCGGTCGGAATTTTTATGTTAAATTTGAGATGGTCGAATTCGAGTGAAAACTTTATTTATCATGGGGAGGGCTACGTATACAAAATTTTAACTGAATTTGCTTTGTTTTCTGCCCCTGAGCTCATAGAGGATACTCAGAGACACTCAGAAGCTTAGTTTATGTGCACTTTTCGTCAGTATGTGCAGCAGACGAAGCTTCTAAAACACTCTCAAAATGTTCCGGGAGAGTTTCCGGATGACATGCGCATCCTCCTTCCGAGTATTCTTCAGACATGAGTAAACTTTAAATTCTTCTTTGCAGTGCTGTTCCCTGTGTAACGTTACAGCTACTGCATGTTGTGATATTGAAAACAAAGCGAGGTGAAGCCCTGGTATTTCTTGCAGTTCTTAACAAACCTCGTGACCAATAGGACTTACTTCATATGCGTGTCTGTGTTGCACTCACACGAGCCCTCAAATAGGGTCAGCCCAAACACAGAATTGTACGGCGTTCGTTACTTCAGCTGCGTGTAATCCCAGAACAGATCAGCGGGTTCAATAAACAAACCAAACCGAAGCCATTTGCATGTGGGCGATAAGTTCTCCACTGAGCTGGGTATCCACTGAACGCTGCTTAACCCCTTTAAAGCACTGGCGTTGCTATGCACACAAGCAGATTCGGCAGGAAAGAAATCTGCATGTCGCCTGCAAAGTATGTTCTCAGGATAAGCCGCACGTGTTTCCTAAGTATCAGTTCAATCATTTCTCACAACTCGACGACCTTCCATATTAGAGTATGTTGTGACCCTTTGGGAGTTGCGGCACACAGTTTGCAACCCCATGATTTGAAGTTATACAGGTTTAAGGTTCCTGCGCCCCCCCCCCTTCTCATTTATTGTCAGTAAGTGCGAATGATGAAAGTTACTGGACTGACTCATTTACCTCTTACCTAGAAAATATATCCTACACTGTAGAAGAGAATTCTTACTGTCTCGCCCTAGACTCTTTATTATGTTTTCTAATTTTCCTAGGTTTGATGAGTCTTTGAAAAAAAAAGTTTCTGTAATTGGTGGCACACCATTTTTGCAATTTTAATTAAAATCCTTGGGATTCCAGTTGAAATGGCATAAAAATGAATATGAAACACGCGAAAAGACACAAAAAACGTTTATCTTTTCACGTGTGAAAACGTGTTAAGATGTTTTAAGCCTAGTCCCTTTTCCGTGGCAGAAAATCGTATCTGTTCAGCGACTCGAAACAGAGATCTTCAGGAGGTAATAATCCCTCGGTTGGAGAGGGCATTGTCACGAAGCTACGAAACTTGAAGCCCCTGTCCCGAGCCCTCAAATACATCCCACACGCCTACACCCTTATTTCTTTAAGGTACATTTCAATATTACACCCCATGTGCGCTTGTTCTTCCAAATACTCCCTTTTCTTCAGATGTGTACACGTTTCATAGCTTCTCCATATACAAAGTGTCCCAGGAGGAAAGGTTAACTGGGAGGGCATACTAAGCAAAAAGAAAATTTACGTACATGTGGCCAGTTCCGAACGGTTTCCGACCCAATGTTGTTGATAAGAGAGAGACATTACATACTGTTTCTGATACCGGTATTTATTGTTCTCGTGACAAATTTGCTACAGTTTACCTAGTGTAATACATTATCGAAAATTCCACCGTCAACATCAGTGCACTTTGCAACTCGTGTGAGGACATGGCGTGTTGCTCGTCTGTACAATGTACAATGTACTGTTCGGAATAGGGCGCATGTACATATACAGTTTTTGCAGAGAATGACCGATACTATGACCAGAATATTGACCTCTTCTCCCATTTAACCCCCTCGGTATCATTACATTAATAATATCTGATGAGAGAACCTCTGCATTATGTTATCTTGCCTCATCCTTGAGCTGTCTCATATCAAATCCTAAAGCTACCTGCATCACACAGTTGTCACACGTCGCCTTACACTCCTCCTTTAGAGCGACTGACTTCACTTCAATAACTGTCCTGCTTATAACATCTCGAGACGGATCGCACAGAAAACACTGTTCCTCTGTTGCTGTGGAAATACGCTTTTTTTACGGAGTTGTTACTTAGTAACGGTTGTTGTATATTTGTTTATCTCGCGTCCGTTATTCAGCAGCGCCTCTACGTACCATAATATATTGAAGGGAAATCAAGAAAAGCTGTAACTAAGAATTAATTTCTTAGAGAAGAATTTGTTAGCAAGAGTTGGAACAGATGCGATGACGAGGCAGTAGCTGCAGCAAGATGGCGGGCACAACAAAGTTACCGGTGGAGGGGCATTGCAGTTAGCACTTAAATGGGTGAGACTCGCAGCACAACCTAGAACACGATGATTTTGCAAACACTGGAAGAGATGATGAAAGCGCTGATAAGGAATCGAAAAGGAAGGGTTGTGGGGAGGATGGAATAGAGACATTTCGTACATTGATCCATAATAATAATAATAATAATAATAATAATAATAATAATAATAATAACTCCGTGGTTTTAGTCCACAAGCTAACTATACCGACCGAGCGACCGACGCTTGTGGGCGAAGTTAGTGCTAACTTTAGCGGATAGACGGTGTCACATGGTCAGCGCAACGAATCCCCACGGCCGTCAATTTTGGTTTTCTAGACCGGAGCCGCTATTTCCTTGAAGTAGCTCTCAGTTATCCTCACGAGGCTGAGTTGGCCCCGTTCGAGACCCGCTACAACCCAGAAAATCTTCTAGCGCCGGGAATCGAACCCGGACCTCTGGATCTATAGCCAGAAACTCTGACCACTAGACCACAGAGGCGGTCGTCTCATGAAAAAAGAAAATGCTACAAGAAAATAGGAAGAAAAAGGAGAAAATTATGGCTACTGAATTTCGGCACTTTAAATAACGAAATCGTGTACGTGGCACGCAACAGTGCATGTACATCCCCCCACCCTTTCCTGAACACTTCCCATTAATATGACGCTAATCCGTTCCTTTTTTCCATTCCTATTAAACGCGGTTATGGAGAGAAGGCGAAGGCGGGCCAAGCGGTATATAAATTTGCTAGCATTTTTGGGGGGGCCTGTATGAATTCGGTATTTAATTTTTTTGTTCAAATTCTCGTAATGCTTTCAAGCGTTACCCTCGCAATCCTCTCCACAACTTTCTCTTAATATTCTAAGTCATTGCGAAAGACAATACTCGGGACCCCCTCCCACCTCACGTAGAGCTACGCTCGAATTGCTGCTCCACTTGCTTTCTACTGAGCTGCTTTTATATCGCCTTTATATCTTTCTGTATTTTAATTTTCCTGTTTTATATGCTTCTTTATCTTGTTCTCTCACGGTATAATGCTGTGTATGCTTCTATACACAGAACGTCCGGTTTAAACACCGTACCGTGGGGTTATCGTTTTATAACCAGTAGAGCTTGCGTGAGATAAAGGCCCATTCATTTTCATAAAATATCGCACCTTAATATTCAGATGAAACCTTTGCAGTTTTGTCATCCCACAGCGCGGAAAAATACGTGTAATTCGTATGCGATAAGTTGCAGTTCAACGAAAAAATATGTTTCCATGGTCTTAGGCATATTTGAATTACACGGTGTTTCAGTGTCAAGTTCTGCTTCCATTGTCAGGTATAAAAGGGAATATGATACCATTCATTCACGTTAGGCAGAACTATTCTCGGTTGCTGGACCCAGTACTAGCTCCGACTAACGGGCCTAAACTTTTGTACTGACGACGGAAGCAGATCCAGCTACAGAAACGGACACTTTCAGTATACCTAAGGAGACTGACAGTGTCGATAGTATAATTTTATAATGAGAGGCCACTGTTAGAAGCGTTTAGAGGTTCTAAGTAGATGTTTATGTTATAAAGAACTGTGCATCTATTTCATTATTTGTTCTTTATGCATTTCCCTCATCTCTCCTGTTCCCCCCCTCCAAAGCTTGGATACTGCCAGAAAGCTTTTTTTCACTTCTTCTTCTTCTTCTTCTTCTTCTTCTTATTATTATTATTATTATTATTATTATTATTATTATTGGCCTAGCGTACTGAGGTTTTTGCCGTTGCTACAGATTAGAAAAACAAAACAAAAGAACATAGTTTTTTTAGATATTTAATTATTAGTTCTCCGAAAATAAGGCACAGTTTTTAAAAACTCGCATATCGCCAAAGACTTGCATTGCAATGGATTCGTTAGTTCGTCGCGTTTCTGTTACTTGGTGTTAGGATCGTATGGTAAATATTGCAACTTTTCAATGTATTGCACTCCCTAAACGTACGCCCTTGCAAAGCTGGGTAGATTAGACGGTTACTCATAATTAGAAACTCAGTCAGTAAATTTAAATAGCTATGGATTAAGTTATCATGGTCTGATTCCTGGCAGTTGTTATTATTCCCCTCGGCGCTGCTTCTAGCCTGCGCTTATACCCATCAGACGCCTGTTTCGTTCCTTGAATGAAATGACCGTACAATGGAACCGATCGTTCAGATTTGACTAGTTCTCAGTAAGTGTGCGTTTACTTAAATACCGAGAGAACTTGGTAATAAATACAATATTTAATCCTGAATAAAGTGAATACGGTCTTGACGACTGGATTTCGATTCCGGGTAGGTATAGAATTATACTTCACGACCCGTCCGAACCTCATTTGGAGGCCATCCAGCCTCAAAGTTCGGCCTCCGGCTACAAAGCGCAAAGCTGACAACATGTTTTCCTCTATTGCCCAAGTTACGAATGTATCTGCCTATAAGCTGCACCTGCTTGGAGTGTATGCACCGTAGTCATATTTTGAAAGTCAAAAGAATGTTGAAATTTGTCGCTGTGGTTAATTAAGAACCACACTACATGACCCTGGGGTCTACTCAGCCTCTAAGAGAAATGAGTACCAGTAATATTCCGGGGGGTAAAGGGCCAACCTGAATGCCAACTGTGAGATAGTTGCCTAGAAAATGTGGGAACCTCAACCTCTCACAACCCTATGGGCCTCCACGGCCTGTTACAGGGATACCTTTACTTTACTTTACTTTACCACAGATGGATATTCATGGAGGCGTTTTTATGCTGCAGAAGTAAAATTTGGTTAATGTTTGTAAAATGTACCCCTTTTTTCTGAATTCTGTCTCTATATAGAAGAGAGTATATAAACTTCTAAAATTTCCGCTCACGGTCTCCTCTATCTGATGAAAATTAAATATATCCCCCCCCCCCGAATGTTTTAAACGAAAGTTAGGGGTTGCGTTAACCAAAAGCACACCAAGTACTGTCCAGTAATTAATGGATGAAGTTGGAGATGCAGAATAAATCCCTCAGTGACCGTCTGGGATAGATTCTCTTCTTTCAGTCATCATCATCATGATCATGCTTTCAGATAGTAAATGTTGCTGTAGCTAGTCCTTTAGGACTGACAAGTTTCAGCTGATGAAAGCAGTTTTAACTTTCTTCGCGATTATTATCAAACTGTGCTGTGACTACTGATACAAAAGAGTTCAGTGGCGGCTCCGCTGCCGATTCAAGTTTCTTACATCCAATAGCCCGACTGCGGCGTCCATATCGTCTGTAATTCTGCTATTTTACATTGTGACTAACCCTTATAGAAATTTTATGTGCGTAAGATTTATGGTATTTTTACACAGTTTCGGGTTACCATAGCAACGCACTGTCGAGCGTTAACACATTGCGTGAATCTGAGTTAAGTGGTAGGTCACGAAGGAACAAAGGAGTCTTTTATTTCACTGTATCATGTCTATTCTGTGAGTAATGGCAATATTTGACGTGAATATGTGAAATGCAGTATACTATATAAAGGAAGCAGTTTACGATTAAGTATTTTTACGTCTTATTTGTGGGAGATGGAGTTAAACGTCGGCCTCGACGCCTCATTCGGTAGCACATAGAAATGAGAAAGAAGTTAGCAGTGCGAAAGCTTTATATAACAAATGGCGAGGCTCCCCTTTGATTCTTCTCGGATGTCACACTAGTTACCTCTCCGTTCTCCTGGTAGTATAACCTAAAGGCTCAGCATCGATGTTGCTAATTCCCAGCATTGGACAGGATTCTTTTCCAGTTCGCTTACCTTCCATATTTCATAATTTACTTTTCTAGACCTTAATATTATCCTTCCGTCTTCTCCGTGTTTCAGTCGCCCTTATCCGAACGGATTTTCTTATATATCTCGTCAAATGCTGGGTTTTACGGTGAACAGTTATTAGTCCATGCAAACTCGCAAGGTGAGTAATACCCCTTGTCGTCTGCCCGTGACTGATTTCATAGATATCACCCCTATTTGAACGTTGCCTCCCCACCCTCAACCAGAGGATGCGCAAATCTGTGATCTGTGATCATATTGCAAATCTCTTTGTGTTCTCCATTTTAGCTTCACGTCCAACCCATCCTATTCCCGTAGATTTATTTGGCTTGTACTCATTAACTTTAGCTATTAAGTGACAATTATGCCTGTATCAAATTCATTTCTTTAAATGCCCGAAATAGACGTCTCCAATCCCTTAACATCCCAGATGTAGGCACAAGCTCATAATCCTAACACTGGACAACATATCTTGTTTCATTCTGTTTTCTTCAATCGCAGCTACTTCTTGATATGTAGTCATGAAATAACTAAGCAGTTTACTATAATATGCAGCAAGTAATCTCGATTTAATACGTCACGTAGCGCGGTTCGTTGTAATGGATGTGCTTTACGTGACTCAGGACAGCGTCCCACAGGCGTCTGCCCGTATTCTGTGCATTATCTGAAGTTGGGAACGGATTACAGCTGGATCAGCATTGCTGACATTGATATCGAATCCAAATGTTGTGACGTGGATAATGTTTTGTGCTCGGTTGTGTAACATCATGTCTTGCTCTTTTTTGCCTTCTGTGGAAAGTAAAGAATCGGTTCAAAGTCACACACAAGTCATACCATACTTACCGCTGAGAGAGCTGAAGATTTCACATGATTTGCCTCGTTGGTTATTCAAAAAGTTATCATCGCCCCAAATAAAAACTCGAGGAATTCTGGCTGGAGATTTGGTTCGACATGAGTCCAGTATTCGAGTTATGTAGTAAGACTGTTCGCGCTATCTATCGTGAGGATTCTCAACACGTGAAGAGCGTTCTAATTTCACACACAACTGGGTCATCTGGAGAATGTGCTGCACTCTATGATAAAATTTGCCCCCCCCCTTCTCTATAAAGCAGAGAAGCTTTTGAAACGTAGTGAAAAGGAGAGAGAGAACGTTCATAAACTTAAGAGCGGTGTACATTATAAAGCAATTAAACTCTGTACAGTTGCGTGAAACATCTGATTCGCTAGCAACATATTTGTTCTCTGACTGCGAACACTGCCGTCTTATGGATCGTGGCGCTGTGTGTCTTAAATGCAGAAGACAGAGGCAGGAGGTTCATTCGAAACGTTAGGTAGGCCGCACACCGGCATGCGTCAAAACATGTAACAGTCAAGACACGATGTCTGCGACATGACGCAAAGAAAGGAGCACAGTTGAAACGAATGATATAATGAAAACAGCCGCACACCGGTCTGAGTCATGATGCTGACGTCAGCTCCATGCTGACGAATCACGAACGAAGCAAGACTGCGTCTTTTGTCCAACTTCTTGATGCTTGTCTTGACGCAGTTGGTGTGCGGCCGCCCGTAGACTACCCGCCGTCATATCCCAACAGTTGAAAACGTACCCATAGCACAGCAATGGATCGTTTATTGACTTTATTTAATTGTTTTGAAAATCGTAACACGGATATACTTTTATCCGTATAAAATGCAAGTTTCGCTTTCCTCTACGATGTTTTCCGGAAACGTTTATCGCCCCAATAAATATTCAACGAGATACGCTCTGCGCAAGCGCAAGAACTTAAGTAACGCAAGTGAAGTGGTCCATCTTGTCATCCGGTATTAACCAGAATTGGAGTGAATCAACAAGATTCAGTAATCTTTCTCAGTATAAAATATAATGAAAATTTGTATAACGGTTCCCGAGTTGTTACAGACGGAGAGACATGACGAGCTAATAGGCGCAATTTTGACAGGAGTTTGGAGAAAACTGCACAATAAGTAGCTTCATAACATGTACTCTTTTACAAGTATAATTAGAACGATGAAGTCAAGGATGATAAGATGGGCAGGGCATGTAGCACGGATGGGAGAGACGAGGAATGCGTATGGGATATTGGTGGGAAAGCCAGAAGGAAAGAGACCACTGGGAAGACCAAGACGTAGGTGGGTCCACAATATTGAAATGGATCTTAGAGAGATAGGATGGGATGATATTGATTAGATTGATCTGGCTCAGGACAGGGACCGGTGGTGGGCTCTTGTGAACACGGTAATGGACCTTCGGGTTCCATAAAATGCTGGGAAATTCTTGAGTAGCTGCACAATTGGCGGCTCCTCCAGAAAGGCTCAGCTCCATGAGTAAGTAAGCAAGTAAGTTTCAATTTGAGCGCCCCAAAACGAAAGAATGTGACAAGCTCATTTTCTATTATTTTCATCCATGTTATCGCGTGGCGATAAGGAATTCAAGCAGCATAACGTCATCCCATATCATTTTATACACACGGGCCTGAACAAAACGAAATAGCTAAAACCACAGAATTGAAGCTACGAACGAGTGTGAATGTTTTAATTTTCATTCGACTGCAAATATTCTTTTCATTTGATTGGTCGTCATACGGAGTACTTTGGGTCAGACGGTAGCGCTTCTAACTTGTTTTATTTGGGAGATTCTCAGTTCAAACCTCGGCTGAAACACCGAATAACTTGACTAGGTTTCTCTTGTTTCTCCGCAGTTTCTTCAGTCAAATACCGGGGGAGCAACTTAAATTACGCCACGACCACTTCCTTACACATCCTTTCGAAAAAGTTATTTACCGTGATCAAACTATTCAACGCTGTATATATTGTCATGTAATATAAGTAACTATAGACAGGGTTTTGGATAATTGGATTTATTGACCACTTACAGCTAAATACAAGGAATTATAACACTATCGCTGTTTCCGCACCTTTTGCAGCCCTACGATGAATTCACTTATTGGTGCCTTATAACGGCTACTAACAATGCCTATTCCTGAAGTCCTCTCTGATCGGCGGCTCCCATCCAATTGAACCATCCTTGCGTCAGTTATCCTTATAACCCCTTTGCACGGAACCAGTAGAAAGCACCGTTTCAAACAATGCCTCTATTGTTGCATGCGTATCCGTTGCCGCTGGACGTGTTACTGAGCCGTTGCCTAGAAACGGCTTAGGTTTGTTTGCTTATCTTGTTTTCGTTGAATAGTAACCGCTCTACGCGCTACAGTATATAAAGCAGTAAACTGATGTGTAATCATTGAGCAATTTGCCACTCAGCATTTTAGAATAAATACGAGTATACATATATATGTCACAGATTTGTTATTTCTGGAGTGTGGCAAAGATGATAACAAAAATGGCGCCTCTTTTATATGCGTTATCATGTCAAGTTAGAGATGTGGGTAGTGGCTTGCACATTTGTAGCGCACGGGTTCTCATATTGCATACAGAACCTAGCATATGATTTGTTGCGGTAGACGTCTTAATGAGATTGTATCTAATCAGAGATTTGAACTGGAGACCTCTCATGCAACAAATCCGTGCTGAATGTATTTTTAAAACACAAGAGAAAGAGAGAGCGAACCAGAAACAGCACAACAATTCACCGCAGGAAGGCAGTTCTTGTTTTGCTGGGGAATTTGCATCCGTGCGGCTGATTTTCTCTATGAAAAATTGCTAGCCGAGCATAATGACGCAACAGAAAACAGCTGCATGGTTACGCAAATGTATGGAGGCGACAGTTGAAGAACGGCATACGTGCCACTGTCTGGTTACTCGTAATTCAGCGAGGTACTGTTGCGTTCCCTGTAATCGCAGTTAGTACATAACAACATGAAATCTTGCCGCAGCGTTGACTACACGGTTAGTTATATTTTAGGTCTGTCAGTGGCGCCACAGTCATTTGCTAAAATATGAGTGTCTGCATTTCAGAAAGTTTCTTCCTCCTTGTAATATGTCGGTGTATAAAACTTTAAGCTTGGCTGTAAGGACGTGCTTAAATTTTATATCCTGTCTTAGACGAGGCAGTTAAACGTTGCTGGGTTCACTCCAGAGTCAGTACGGTTCGGATTTCTGGACAGCAAACGCAAGATGTTCCATTCCTTTGTTTTCCTCCAGAAAACATTAAGTGATGTTCAAACCGAATTTTAAGAAAATGGGTCCATTATTATGTATAATGTAGATACTTTTACCCATTTAAAGCGTAGGGTGCCATGTATAACCTGCTTTGCCGGTAACAGAGTGGATTTATAATTTCATATGAATTTCAGAATAAAGTGGAGGAACATAGACTGAAGGAGGATGTTTGAAAACATGGTGAGGAGAATATTTGGACCGAAGAGGGATGAAGTGACAGGAGGTTGGAGAAAACTGCATAATGAGGAGCTTCATAGATTGTACTCTTGTCCAAGTATAATTAGAATGATCAATTCAAGGAGGATAAGGTGGGCAGAGTATGTAGCACGAATGGGGGAGAAGAGAAATTCATATAGGATATTGTTGGGAAAGCCAGAAGGAAAGAGACCTCTGGGAAGACCAAGGCGTAGGTTGGTGTACAATATTAAAATGAATCTTAAAGAGATATGAAGGGATGAATTGGATTGAGCTGGCTCAGGATAGAGACAAGTTCAGGGCTCTGGTGAGCACGGTAATGAACCTTCTGGTTCCATACAATGCTGGGAAATTCTTGAGTAGCTGCAGATTTGGCTTATCCTCAAGGGCTCAGCTCCATAAAGCAAAACTGTAGACTAAGTTTCGGAGATGAAAGGGTTGAGTGTTGGAACACAGATAGAGACAGTTGTAGAGACAAGTGATAGCTTTCCAGGGAAAGGGCGTGATTTGTTCGGTGTCAGAGAAGTACGGAACTTCAGACCGGTCCTTATATGCAGGGTTATGAGGTTCTCGCAGCGTGGCTTTGCTTGTCACCTGCTATCAAGCTGATTTCTTGCTTAGCTTATTCTTCGACCCTGAAAATGGAGCTGATATGTTCCTCCGAAACGTCAGTTAGCTTTCTGTGGACTACACGGCGCTATATCCCTGAAGATAGAACTCTTCAATCCTTCTGTGTATATATATATATATAGTGAAAGCTCTGAAATTTCGGAATTTTCGCAGCACCATAGAAACGAATTGTTGGCTGTTTGAACGTTTCATTGGTGTCAGATTTGTAGCATGTCACGGACAGCAGGGTAGTGTTTTTACTGTTCAGTCTATCACGTCTGTACTCTGAATATTGATACCATTTATGTGAATATGTGAAATGTAGCTTACCATATAAAGTGGGGGCGTTTAGAGTCTGCTGTTTGTAGGTGTTATTCGTTGGAGATGGCGGTAACTGTCGAGCTGGTCGTATCGCTCAGTGGAAACGAGTGAGGGAGAACGCAGGGGAATGCAATGTTTCGGAACCTTGTATAACAAGTGAGGTTTCTCGTTTAATTCTCAGCGGGTGGTAAATTAACTTCATGGATCTGAACCCATCATGAGAAGCCGCCAGTCGCTAAGCTACTCAAAAATTTTCCGACATTTTATGGAAGATAATTCATTACCGTGTTCACAAGAGTCCTCCACTGGTCCCAATCCTGAGCCAGGTCAATCCAATAAATACCATCCCATCCTATCTCTCTAAGATTCATTTTATTATTTGCCACCCACCTACGCCTTGGTCTTCCCAGTCGTCTCTTTCCTTCTAGCTTTCCCACCAATATCCTCAATACATTCCTCGTCTCCCCCAGTCGTGCTACATGCCCCGCCCATCTCATCCTCCTTGACTTCATCATTCTAATTACACTTGGAGAAGAGTACAAGTTATGAATCTCCTCATTATGCAGTTTTCTCCAACTTCCTGTCACTTCATCCCTCTTCGGTCCAAATATTCTCCTCAACACCCTGTTCTCAAACACCCTCACTCCATGTTCCTCCCTTAATGATAACGGGTGTTACACTTGTTAACTAATTTACATCCCTACCCAGCAAATTATAATGACCTTCTGAGTGACGGTGTGCAATGCTGTCCTTACGAAGCTCCCAGTACCGAGGTCTCCATCGAGTGATTAGTACTCCCTCTTTGTGTTAGGGAGATCCAGGGTTCAGATCTTGGCCTAGATCCCGCCTATTTTCAGGGCTTGTGTTTTTCCTCAGTCCTCGCAGGCAAACCGCGGGACACTCCAACTTATTAGGCCACGTTCGGCTTCTGTCACATCCTTCGCGTTTCATTATTAGTCTGAGTTACTTGCAGTGTTTTAGATAGTCCGTATACAAATTATTACATGAATGAGCCAGAATAAATGCGACATTAATCACGTGATGCTTAGCTAGCCGCCATTGTTTTCAAATATAATTTAATTGTAGTTCTACACCACTGCAACCAGCAATTTTATTAGAATTCCATTGTGACCAACCCCACTAGCAACCACTGAACTGCATGACGTAATACTTAAAACCACACTATATAGCGAACAGCACGGCAGATCCGTAACACTTGCGGTTGTTTCTGATTCCTGAGGTCTCGAATTTGAACCGCTACTGTGCCTACTTAGTTTTCATGCTCATGAATAATTTGCGCCTACAAATTACACTTCACTGGCCAGCGATGTGATTACGATATTGCGGCATATGATCCTCACATACCCAAGCGGAGGCAGAGCGGAAGATTTGTACTGCGGCCACTTCTGGCCTATTGTACCAGCCCCAGATGATAGGTGAGGGTGAGTGTGGAGCAATTGGTGGAATGAAGATTGGCAGGGGAAACCGAAGTACTCGGAGAAAACCTGCCCCAGCGCCACGTTATCCACCACAAATCCCACTTCATCAGACCAAGAATCGAACCCGGGCCGGCGCAGTGGGAAGCCAGCGACTAACCGCTTGAGCTGTGGCGTGGCCCTAGCAAACCTCTAACTTTCGTAATTATTTTTTGCTTAATCCCTTCTTACCGATCATCGAAGCTATATTTACACTGTTATCAGTTCTTCACCAAGCGCTTTTATTCAGCGACAACCTTCTACATTTGTATCCGGGAGGTGCACGGTTCGAGTCTTAGCCTGGACATTTGCTAAGCTGGCTTTTTTTTTAAGTCTTGCTCTGCCCCTTCATTGAATTTTGGAATAATACCTCTGTCACTTCCAATTCATTTGTCGTTCATCCATTCGGCGCTATATATATAAAATTAATTTAGAGGTGAAATGACCTTGAATTGACGGATGTGTTTAGCGCGAGAGCTAAACGAAAATTTCGATAACAGATGGTGTTGCTAACGGTGATTGGGATATTACAAATGACGCTTCGTATATTATTATAGGACAACAGCCGAATCTTCTTTCGAGCGGTGGGCATATGCACGGGAATTGCTAGTAGGCCACAAAAACGTCAGTCTTACTTAATTTTATCATACACGGACGCTGAGTAGTTTTAACAGTTATCATCCTGTCGAAATATGGACCTTACTGCAACAGCCAGCCGACCGAGGTAGAATTCGAGACCGAGTCAAGCGAAGCATGTCTTTATTACGTTGCTGGCATTTGCAGGCGAAGTCCTCGATGCTAATGGTTCCCAGAACATGCTATGTACTGTGCTCAGCATATTCTTGTCTAACCCAGCTGCCTTTCAAATCCTTATCTCAGCTTCCCTTAATATTTCAGCTGACATATCAACAATTCTCTCGTCTAGAAAACTTGCTGCCTCAACTCGAATCTTTCTTTTCTTTTTTCGATATATATCGCAACGACTCTGCCAACAATCGACTTGTAGTCGCCAGGGTAACCATGAACAATTCTTCTGACTACTCAGCTTAACGGAGAGGGAACTGGACCCATGAATGGAGGAAGTGGAATAGCAGGAGAGTAGACAAAAAGCATTGTACGCCCGAAACATACAGTATCTAGGCGCTGGAATTACATCCCTACTTTTAGAAAAGAAACGGGTTTGCTAGAGGGAGTCGAAATAGCCTTACGAAGCTGCAGCTGTGTGCCATTCGGTGGTAATGTTTCCTGCTTCCTCTCGTCTGAAAGTATATATAATACAGCATAAGAATTCGTATAACAATTTTCCAGCATTTAAGGGTGAAATTAAGGTCAGTTTTCGGGCCACATAACGTAATTTGCTGTATAGTGGCGCGGATTATAACTGAAAATGATGACGATTAAGATACTACTACTACTACTACTAATACTACTGATTTGAAAACAAATTTGCTTAGTGGGGGGTAGAGTCCAGGTAGGTTCACTCGGCACGGCGGCCACTGATTGGCCTATCATATGTACCTGCCCCGGGTGATTATGATGATAGAGAATTTGGTGGAATAAACAATGGCAGGGGAAACCGAAGTACTAGGAGAAAACCCGCCTCAACGCCACTTCTTCCACTACAAATCCCACTTGACCAGACCTGCGATCGAACCCGGGCCGCCGCGGTGGGAAGCCAGCGACTAACCGTTTGAGCTATGGCACGCCCATACTACTACTACTGATACTACTACTGCAATAATAATAATAACAAGAATAAGAAGAGTAATATACGTATTACATAGAATTACTGGGTTTTTGGAATTTTCCAATCGTCCGGAATTCTAGGGATTTTTCTACAATTCCGGAAAATCCAAAACCCCAGTAATTCTATGTGTTACCTAGAATCGTCAGAACCATTTAGACTCTAAATGTTCGTATTATTTCAAATATTTTCCAAAAGAAATCAGACTTCCGCCTTTCACCCATTCGTTCTGTTTAGCAGCGAATTTTAACCGCTTGGTAATGTGACATTTCCTCTTCGCCAGCGCTGAACCCAGACTCCTACACCGCGAACCTCGATAACTGCATATAGCCCTTGTTCACTAATTGAGAAATTCAGTTACCGGATTATACTGTGTCTTGTCCTCTTTTTCTTTCCACGTCTGTTCCTTCCCCCCCCTTCTTCTCTCCTCCTCTTTTGGCGCATTCACTTGCGACCCAGTAGTTGAGGAGCCCAACCCGAAAGCACTCTTCAAACACTACCTTCTTAATATCTGCATTTTCCAGTCGGTTTCACAATTGCGGAATCATTTTTAAGCTAAAATTTAAGTAAATCTTGCAGATTTTCACGTTACATTGCTCTTCCTTAATAAGGGAAGCAGCCCGTTACGCCCGACATCAGAATGCTACTGCGCATGCCTCGTATCCCTTCATGCATTTACCTATTTCTGTTGGTTTTAATTCAGACTACCTTCACCTACCGGCTTGTTTCCGTACTAACTTATAACTGATTTGTATTCGTGAAAATACGTGTGGGCTATATATACTTGGAATATAAGGTGCCCTCGAATTTAAGATGCATCCATTTTTTGAATGTGGATTTGAGGAAAAGAAATTAGAAAGGTGCACATTCCTCGAATTTAAGACGCACCTCAAAAATATTTTCCACGGGAAAAAATGCGAAAAATGTATTTGTTATATTCGAACTAATATAGTATATGACGCCGTATATTTCGGTAGATTTTCAGAGACTTTTCGGGTGGAAGTACTGCCTTCATCTTCGGGTTCGAAAATTAAGCCATGAAAATAGGCAGCAGAACGGAGAGCAAAGCACGTAAATATTCTGGCTCAAACAAAGGTCTGGAAGAGCGCCCAGAGACAACCAATGGGAGCAAGGAGATTCGGAACCATTGGTAGGCTCACTGACGGTTCTGTCTGGACTCCTGTGCGGCCTGAACCAAGCTGTGTGCTCCGGTTCGCTAGGCTTGGTTTGCTCTTCGGCCTTGAAGAAGGGGACAGTACAGTTCTGCAGGGCTACACAGCGTCGCATCTCATGAGATAATTCTCTGCGAAGTCACCACTGTAAACAACTCAGATTGAACATCAAAGATAATCATGTTTCGGTGAGAGTTATAAAATAGCTAAACCAAGAAGGTAACAAACGTTTCTAGTTTCTCGATCACACCTGGGAACGAAAGTATCGCGTATTTCGGGATATGCCTGTATAATTTTTTTTTAGCTTTGAAAATATATGCGAAGAGAAAAATCCAATTACCACGTCCGAAATCGAACCCGCGACCTTCCGGCTTGTATCATAGTGCCTCAACTAACTGCTCTACCGCGTGTCCCCTTTAATTTTTATCAATATTTTTTAATTATCTGAAAGCGTACTGACGTAGTTTGCCGTATGAACTTAACAAGATTACTTCAGGTGCGTTTTGCAGCGACACACTTTGTCTTCATACTTTTCGTCCACCATCGTGTCTGGAATGTGGCCTGGCAAAACGTACGCAACCCCTATTCCGGTCCTTTGGTTTTAAAGTTTGCCCACCCCTGGCCTAGAAGCTAGTATATGGCTTTCGGATTGACATTTGATCTGGGAAATTACAGAGAAATACGGTGCAGTTGATGGATTACCAGGTTTGTTTTACGCGTGTTTATTTCCCTGTGTATCAAATGATTCAGTATCACGAGAGGAACAGGCAATTGTGTCCTGTAACAAACTGGCTCCTGGAGTGTCATCTGTAGGGTCATCATTATTATTACATGCAATTCGGAACAGTATATAAAACAACCAGAATTTCATCGTGTCTGTGTGTCTGGATGAATACATAAATTCATTATTGTATTATTTGTATCATAATTATCACTAATTAAAGTAATTAATAAACGCATTTATTTAATTCTGTGTTGCATAGTATTTCTTGAAACGTTTAGTGGCTATTCAGCAGCAAAAACTTTCCCTGCATGATGTTTCATTACCGCTTTCAAAAAAGCGAACGGTTAGTCCATGTAGGGGACTTTCTGTGAAGCCCATATCTCTTTACAATTTATCTAGGTTCCATTTTAATATTCTCTTCCCTTGTTTGTTTCTGACCATTTTTTTTTATATATTCAGTTTTAATTTGTCCATGCTTTGTATATGTCCCACCAATCCCTTGGCTTAATCACACAAACTTCATATCACAGTACCCCGAATCAGAAGTCCCCTGCTGAGAAGGGAGAGCTGCCTTCTCTGTGCCATGAGCACTCCTTTACTACTGTATATATATATATATATGAAAGGAATATAAATTTCTGCGTCAGTTGCAACGAGTTCACAGAAACGCCGATGGAGGTGCTACTTGACGACTTGCCGGTGGCCTAAGGCGCTCGTATTTGCGGGTATGCTTTGCTACTTACAAAACCAAAAGGGAACACGAGAATTAAACTTAAGAGTATTTCAGTGTGCTTGAATTTTGGTGGTTTGTGGCCACACAAAATAAATGTTCTCCGAATTGAACCCTAAATATCGTCGATGTATCTCGTTTCCGTAGGTGTTTTGAGCAGGGTTGGTACTGCCTGCCGTTGCAGGCTGCATTCTCAGGGTTTCTTCTTGTGGCGTTTAAGTTTGGGGTGAAACTTCAGTTTCCTATTGTGTCTCAGTTCTGAAGCAGCGACTTCCTCTTCGGAAACCAAACACTTGCTTCAGCATTTCTATAAGATCTTACCTTCATTAGATCAAGCTCATCCTTAGTGTAGACAGTGTTACGCTGTTGAGAATGTTAGCAACTAATTCTGTCTTGGATCAGTAAGAGTCCATCCGCTCTCCGAACCAGGGTACATCGTACCTTGTATAGGCAATCTTACGGTAGAGAGGTGCTTTTATGGATGATGTAATTTCCCAGGGGCATATGAACACCGGATATATACTGAAAATAAAGTAGTAACTTTCTAGTTATGACGTAACTGTCCACAACACTACTCTCTTTCCCATAGTAGGAGTATACTGTATAACGACCTGTTGTCAGTTAGTTACACGTATTACACGTGAAGACCCCTATATGGATTTGTCTAGACAAAGTTTCTCACGCACATGTCGGAGAATTTGCCGCGTGAGCACGGCGAATTCTGTTCTTCTCACGCACGCGGCCTGCTTGCTGGTCCCCGTCATGGCTATACAGATTAAGTGTGCTTTACACGCTGATAAGCCTCTAGGTCTTTGTTTAGACCACCTGTTTCGTGGGCGTGCCGAACACGTGATCACGGCAAAGTGTCGCTTCTAGCCACTGGGAAATTAGTGCTAAGATGCAACAAGCAGATTCCTCCGAAACGTTGGCACCTCCAGACTTCATTCTGTCAACACTCAAGACGAAAATAATCTTGATACATCTGTAGTGAGAACGTTCAAGTGAAATTTGCTTACACTTTAAAACGTATGTAGAAATTTGTTTAGGCTATACATACTTCATTATTTTTCTTATTGTTACTGCATGTAACTGCATGGAGATTCGATCTATTCTTGCTGAAAGAAAATCATGGCCACACCGTTTGATTTGGACAGCACTGTGAACATAACAATTGAACGAGGGATAAATGCAGCTGCCGCTCTCAAGTAATAGTGGAGAGTAGGTAGTAGAGGGGAAGAGCTGCTAGCCTATTGTCCTTCAAATCAAGTGTTTGTATCAAGTGACCATAAACTGTTAGGTCGAAGTCATATGAACCCGGTATTGAGTTTTGTACTGGCCTCTGTCTCTGTACACAGTAACAGCATAAGCGGAAATTGGCTACTGTTTATGCACATTCACATTTGAATCGGTTCAGTGGATTTAAATGCTGGACGCTTCACTGACCCCAATCGCGAGGGGTTGTTGTTGCTGATTGATCTGTGTCTCTGCTCGGTAAGCAGACGTAACGACACAAAACATGGTCGGACCTTCCCAGCCTATCCGAATTTCAAGTGTTTCATCGTAAACTCAATGAAAATTCATCTGGTTCAGACATTTCCTGCTTGTAAGAAACCTGAAAGTTTGTTCGCTTGTTCGTTGCGCCGTATTCTGGGCCATTTTATTTCTGCTCCTGTCCTCGCATCCTATCCCTGTTTACATATTTACTTACCATTCATACCTAGACCTCTCCTGCGGGATGAGCTGCTTCTGAAGTAGGGATTATATGGCAGGTAAATATGTGGACGCCAGCAACGGTATAATGTTAAGACATTTTCTTTTCTGACAGATGTTGTGATGTAACTTTTGTACCCTTTTTCTTCTTTCTCTCCTTTAGCCACATCTGTTCCCTACTGTTCATTGTTTTTATTTCTTTTCCCTTGTACATCATCTCAATTTTAATACCCTATCACTGCTGCTACTATTTTTCCTTCTCCACTTCCTCCCTTCTTACTGTTCAGTAATCTCACCCTCTTAATCTTCTCTATCATTATTTCTCCCTTGCGTTACGTCTTCTATGATGACCGGATGCCATCCAGACAATACTGCATTCAAGATTTGGAAGGCGTGTCTGTTTCCTTGCATATATACAGACCGATTCAGTCGGAGGGGGTGTTGAAATAATTATAAGAGGCTTTACGATTAAAATAAACTTGGCGACACTGTGTACAGAGCAGCAATGCCTCTCCGGCACACACCTTTCCATAACTGCTAGATACCCTCCTGTCTTGCCGGCTGCAACATCCGTGAACGTAGTGGGTCGTCAGCCTTTATCTCTAGAATCTTCTGTAACACAGTTATCTCCACATCTAGCGAGGTTTGCACTCGCCAGTTTTCGTGCTCATCGGTAAATTATCGCGTGATTTATATTCATTAATTTGGAGCCTTCTACGAGGAAATCTTCCTGTGCGCTATATCAGTATCGGAGTATGGAGCTACGCGTATCTAGTCTCGTTTATATATGTCAAACTCACTCAAGTCAAATTTATTAGTTTGATGTATAAATTCAGGCTTCACTTGCTAAGGGCGTTGTATGAGAACACACTGACAGGCACTAAGCTCCTCTGATGGGAGTCGTTAAAAACATAAAGTAATTACAACACTACAACTCAAACATTTGAACAACGAACATTAATTTGTATATCATTTGATGTGAAGTTAGTCTTTCATTTTCCTGTTACGTGAAGCGGATATGATGCAGTTGCTTAGCAACGTACGTCATAACAATAGTAAGGTACGGTTACTCTTTACTAGAGGATAGAATGGCTTGTAGCTAGAAACTTTTATCTGTTTCCGAAGCTCTACGGGGGAAGTGTAGGCAATGTGTGCAGCACTGAATATGGCGCAGGCATGATTGGGTGTTGTTTCTTGCAAACATAGAGCACAACTACCAGTACGATATTTTGAAGGTTTGATTGAGCGGTCTGCAAAAATTTTGTGGGAGAATAACCTTTGTGGAGTGATCAAGAAGAAACCCTCCAGAAATCTGCTTGTCTGTCTGTTCGCTTGTAAGAGCGCGAAAACCGTTGAATAGAGTTTTACGAAATTTGGTGCAGACTAGTTCCCGTGACGTGTTGGCACTTCTGTATTTCCGTTAAAATTAGACAACAATAACGGACGTGTTGCATGAAGACTTCATGCATTTGTGCGCACAAGACAGTCATGTCTCGCTAAGTAGCAACACCCATATTCGTCGGAACCAAACATATTTTAAATGGCTGCAGAGAAACTTTGAACAGAAATTTTATTTCGCCAAGTCTTGCGGGAGAGTGTGCTAGAAGACTGGAGAAAATTTCATTACAAGGAATGTTGTACTTCCTGCTATTCACAGAACATTACTTGGGTGATCATATCAAGGGGCGATCGCAGTGGCCGCGCGGTCTAAGGTATGAACTGTCTTCGCTCTCTCGAACACTGGAGTCGTGAGTTTGAATCCTACTCAAGGCATGGATGTCTGCTTGCGTGTATTTTGTGTTTGTCCTATCCTATGTGTAAGTAGCGACGGACTGATTCCTCGTCCAACGAGTCCTGCCGACTGTATATGGGATTAGGAAAGTGAAAAACGGCCAGGACCCAGCATAGGGCTGTAGAGCAATAGATGAATGAATGATTCCAAGGGGGTGTGATGGTTTGGGTCTTTAGCATGAATGAAACAAATAAGAAATGCATATTTTGGGTGAAAACATCCACGGAAGAGACAAATTGAAAGACTTGAGCTCAGATATGAGAATTATATTAAAATTTATAAGGAAATCTGATGTGGGTGATTGGGTTCATGTGGTTCTGGATAGGAACCAGTGGTGGACTCCTGTGAACTCGGTGACGAACCTTCATGTTCCTGTAAAAGGCAGAGCGCATTTGAGCAACTGATCACGTCTTAGCTCTCCAAGAACTCCGCTGCATATCAGTAATTAGTTATACGACATATGATGATTTCTTAAATGAAATGCTGTTTTAATAACATATGCTTATATACTACAGCCATGTATAAAGTCGCGTTTATACGTAAAGTGAATCTGTTTTGTTTCGTTGTAGGAGTTGTACTAGACGTATATTCTGTTGTTCTGCAGGGGTTTCTTCCCTCATATTTTATTTCATGTCACTGACGGTATCGCTTTTAAAATGTGTCATCATGATCTAATTTTATTTCAATTTAAAAAAAATGTTTTTCTCTCTGTCTGTAAGGTTACGTTACTGCTGCTGTGAGCTGCACAGTGCAAAGCAGTGTTTACACACTTGCTGCGAGGGAAATGTGAGAATTTTGTTGTACAAAATGAATGTTCTGACGCTTGTTAGTTTTGTTCCCGTGACATTTATATCGCGTATGGAAACTCTTCTAGAGATCAGTTTCGAAGAATCGCCGTTATATCACGAGTTTTATAATACAGTTTCAGAGGCACAGTGTTCCAATCTCTGTTCACATTTAAACCGGTTTTAATCTCAACTGATTATTTTTAACACCAAAACCTTCCACAAAGTTACAGCTATTTACTTACCGATTGAAGCGTGAAGTTCATTTGAATAATTTTCAAATTTTAAATGCCTTTTTTTAATAAACAAATTTCGCATCCATTATGAAGACCAGAGCTTAATGCTGTTTATTGAAATAATAGCCATTTATCCAGATAATAATGCTTGATTCATAAATCCACAATGCTGTCAAACTGTCTGCTCTTGTTACCTTGCTAATAAACCACAAATGACGGGGAGTTACTTCAGTAGATGAGCTACTATTAGCTTCTGAAGAAGGATTTTCGTCACATGAGTCTGTTGTGTGTATACTTAGTCTTAGACGTAGCTGAGGAAATCCTCGAAATATCTCATTACAACCTACCAAGAACTGAAATTCTGTGATGTTCA
Source organism: Cryptotermes secundus (assembly GCF_002891405.2). Classification (NCBI taxonomy): domain Eukaryota; kingdom Metazoa; phylum Arthropoda; class Insecta; order Blattodea; family Kalotermitidae; genus Cryptotermes; species Cryptotermes secundus. The sequence goes on from NW_019738363.1 coordinate 1,551,690, forward strand.
CAGTTTCCACGGCTCCACATGATGAAGCCGGTCTCCTTTACGTCGTTTTGTATACCCCTCTCGTCGCCTGTGTCTACTCTCTGATTGCCCGCAGTGTTTGTGTCCGTGTTGTGTGTTTTAAAGTCTTTACTCAGCTGAGAAACTCAATTAAAATCACTGTCAGCTGGCGAGCGAAGGTCTGCGCGCACAAGTGGCACAATTACCCGTTTATCTCTTGCACGATGTTCCTCTTAACCTGTATTAGAAGCGGAAGTTCTTGAAGCCATCACCGCAATAGGCCTTAGACAGCTGACTTCAGTGGTAGACACGCAGGAGTACCACTAGATATGGAAGAAACTTTGATTCTTCCGCGGTTCCTGACTTCCTTCGGCCCTATACAGGCTTCTCGCAGAACTCGCCTGTCGTAGGGATTGCCGCTTCGGCCAGGTGCTGTTGTTTCATTCTCTTCCTTGCGTAGGACATGCTTATTTATTTACGGCGAAGTATCGCCCGTTAGGCTCACCTCTACGTATGCTTTCGTCTTTCGTCGAAATTTCCATAGACCTCATCGCGATATGTCATTAGTATTTGTCTGAAACAGGCCGGTAAACATAACTAGTACGTATTTTTTTATTGCTAGTGGAGTTGGACTAAGTTCCTTGTATTGCGGCCACTTCTGGCCTATTGTACCAGCCCCAGATGATAGGTGAGGGTGATTGTGGAGCAGTTGGTGGAATGAAGATTGGCAGGGGAAACCGAAATACTCGGAGAAAACCTGCCCCAGCGCCACTTTGTCCACCACAGATCCCACTTGACCATACCTGGGATCGAGTCCGGGCCGTCGCGGTGGGAAGCCAGCGACTAACCGCTTGAGCTATGGCGCGGCCTAACTACTACGTAAATATGTTTAGGAAAGGTAACAGCGCTTGAAGGTTCGTAGGGTTTTAAGACCTCAAGGCCCCCACATTTTGCAGACAATCGGCTCACAGATGGTGGTGAGGTTGTCATCCTTACTCACCGGTCGCCCTCTACCCCCAGGAAGATTCCTGGTACTCATTTCTGTTAAAGGCTCAGTCGACCTCAGGGCCATAGTGCAGGCTGGAAGCATTAAGTCAATTGAAAAATCCAATGATCTCTTCGGGAATCGAACCTGCGACCTACGGGCTTGTACGTGTCATAATGCCTCAACCATCTACGTTATCGTGTGTGCTCCTTATTCCGACATACAGTTTGAATATATTTCTGGGTAGCCCTGTTGATGAATTGTTATTTGCGGAACAGGATATTAAACACAAATATAGCTCTTGTGATTATTGAGTCTCTGGATTTCATGTATCGCCTTATTTTCTTAATGGAACAAAGCGTTTGGGCAACAGAGCGCGTCTCCTAAATACTGTGGTCTTGTCGGTTTGGAACTGGTGAGCCGTCTAGGAAGGAACCTCCGCGCCGTTCCACCTGACGATGGAAACAGATCCAGTTGCTTCGGCTCCTTCTTTGTTTCTGCTCGGGTTCACGGCCCAGAATCCGTTTCACACAAGCACAAATCCGAAGCATCATTCGTCTGTTAGATACTCAGCTATTATCTAGTGATGTACACTGACGTTTCTTGTTCTCCACTAATTGCTTTGTGGTGAATGTTCCCGTTTGTCTTCAATCGTACATCAATATAACGCATAAAGCATAAGTAAAACCACTTATGCCTGAATATTAATGAGGCCAGTAATATGATGAACCCTCTTCGGTAGCTGTAATTCATGTTTAAGCTTAATTAAGTCTCAAGAAATGCGATATATTCTTTGTCGGTCTCACTGTGTATTTGATTCGTATGAATAATTTAGCCTGCGAGAAGCGGCATCTAAACGCTGATTTCCCCTCCCCCTTGGCACTACAGCCCCAGTGGGCTCAGGCCTACATCCATGAACCTCTCCGTTCACTTCGGTTTTTCTAGATCTTACACATTCGGTAGGACTCCTTGGGCGGGTGATCAGCTCGTCGCAAGGCCTCTGCCTGTACACAAACACAGAAAAACGCACACACACAAACTAAACAACGATACCGTGAGTGGGATTCGAACCCACGATCCCGGTTTCCGAGCGAGCGAAGACAGTACATGCCTTAGACCGCTCGGCTACCGTGACCGGCTGAAATTTTATTACCGTCACTTAATTAAATATATAGTACGTTGTGAGCATATTGTCACGTATAAGGGATAGGCGTGACCAATAATTGTGGGTTTTAATTTGATGATTAAATGTATTGGATGCCTCTATTAACAGTTACAGTTGATTATAAGAGCTCACACATTGATCTCCTGCTTATCGACGTCTGTTTGACGAATCTCTGAGTGCAATATTTCACTGTTGTCTGTATCGCAGACTAGTCTTTAGTCTCTTCGAATTCTGGATCTCTGCTCCCTTTATAACTGCTTGGCGGACCGCGTATGAGACACCAAGTCGAACAGTTAATTGTACTCTGTTGTCCTGTCGGTTGTCACGGGAATCTTGTGTTTTGTAACTCGTATCCGTTGCCACAGTAATACATGTTTACCAAACGGTTGTCCAGCAACAGTCTATTCCGCGTTGCCTAGCAGATGGCCATATTCCGGCTTTCAGGCGTCATGTCACGCTACTGTACATGTATGACGTTCAATACGATTAAAAATACTGTTAACAAAATAAATATATTCAAAGAAAATTATCTGTATTTTGGAGAATATTTACGTAGAAATTCAGGTATAAAGTTTAGAAAAGCTTCGTTTGGAAAGCCTTGTTAACGACACCATCTCTCTCGGGTTTATGTTATAGGGCGGTGATATCCAAAGGGACCTGAAGAAGCAAGGAAAGACAAGGGGGGAAATTGAGGAACAAAGCAGGGCGTGGTCAGGGTCACCGCTTTGGGCGCTCTTGTCTTGAGCGGAAATAAATCCGATTCAGGAAATGAATATGTTTGGAAGTGAATGCACAGTGCAGAATGTGTTGAGCGGCACGCTCAGTGTTCACTGGGTGATGTCACTGGCCTCACTCCGCCTCGCGAGGATAACTCAGAAGCTATTTCAAGGAAATAGCGGCTCTGGTTTAGAAAACTGAAATTAACGACCGCGTGGATTCGTTGTGCTGACCACGCATCACCCTCTATCACCTGAAGTTGGCACTAACCTCGCCGACAAGCGGCGGTCGGTGGGTCGGTCGCGTTCTCATACCACGAAGGTTAATTCTTAATCATGGGCACCAAAATTTGAGGCCTACAGTGTGCAGTATTACCGTAGAACATTCATAAAATCGTTGACTTTGAAACACAAAGAAACGTTGCAGGTTGGTAAGGAGAAATACCACGTTTATTGCGATTCTCAATCCTTTCGAGGCAAGCGCTGAGGCGGTACAACCACTTCCTTCCTCACTGTGCCCAGTTCGCACGGCATAGCGCCAGTTACGCGACGCTGAACTGATGTAGTTAATGAAACAAATCAAGAAATGAGGTATGTGTATTGCAGTGTGAGTCACATATTCCGGTAGTGAGTTGCGTGCTCCTGTAGTGGTGCAAGGCACGTATTCCTCTACTTGAATCACAAGTTTCCTTAATGTGACGTCACATCCTTCTGGAATGTGAGTCGTGTGTTTCGACTATGTGTCATATGCTGCTGTAATGTGAATTATGTAACGTGAGCCACATCAGACTGCAATGTGAGTCACATCTTGATGTCGTGTCTCATGCCCTTGTTACGTGATGTGAATCACGTGTTCCGGTTACGTGAGTCACACCCTCCGCCACGTGGCTGTGTCACTGTTGCATGACGCTGGAAGACGCGTCTGGGTGTCTCTTGCTGACATCCCAGAGTTGTGGGTCACATTTTTTTTCCATATCCTGCAGTTGCTATTGCTAAGTAAGATTAATTCATTTGAGCGCCTGTGTTTACTGAACGTAACTCACGGGGCCCAGAAATTATTCTGGAAAGTATTCCCCAGAGCGCGGCCCACTTCGAAGCAAGAGGCACGCCTGCTTCTCGTAGCGTTCCTCCGGTTGTGAGCATCAAGTCTCTAGTTGACACGTTCCATTCTCTCACCGAGCGCGTTGTAGACTCGGAGTGGGTGGGGCTCTGTTCGAACCCCGGTCAGAACACAGACTCCTCTTGTTGAGATTTGTTGTCTCCCTCAGTCCCTCAAGGAAGAAGCGGGAAATTTTCCTTCCTAATCTTTCCCAATTCATCATTCATCCATCTTCCAACCTCAACGCCAAATAAGATAATCGCGTGATTATCGTTGCCTTTATTTCACAGCAGGTGGTTGGCTAATTCCTGTATTATTTAAGCTTACATTTACCAACAGAGGAACTTCTATTTATTGTTTCATATAATGACTCCTTCCCAACTCATTAAATTTGAACAGGTTGGTCTTATGTATGACTATACAAGTACTTTTACCTGGATGTTGCCGCTTCGAAACCTGGACCCGTTATTGGACATGTTGACTGAAGACATGTTGACTTTCCTTAGTATCCCCCCCCCCCAAGTGCCTGAATGGTGTTTTGAAATATCATCTGTCATCACTTACAATTCATTGGACGCTCTGTAGTCTATCTAACTGAAATAGTGTCTTTAAATAACTGAGAACCAGTCAGTACCTTCTGTTCCTACAAGCCCGCTCTTCATATAACCCTGTGCAGTTGTGCCTTCCTTAAAATCTGATTGTCCTCGGTCTGTTATTGAAACCCATCCTGAGGCAGTGAGGGATGAAGTGAGGGGAGGTTGGAGAAAACTGCATAATGAGGAGCTTCATAACTTGTACATGTAGCACGAATGGGGGAAAAGAGGAATGCATGTAGGATATCGGTGGGAAAGCCAGAAGGAAAGAAACCACTGGGAAGACCAAGGCGTAGGTGGGTGGACAATATAAAATGGATCTTAGAGAGATAGATTGGGATAGTATGGATTGGATTGATCTGGCTCAGGATAGGGACCAGTGGAGGGCTCTTGTGAACACGGTAATGAACCTTCGGGTTCCATAAAATGCTGGGAAATTCTTGAGTAGCTGTAGATTTTGCTTCTCCTCAAGAAGGGCTCAGCTCCGTAAATAAGTAAGTAAGTCTTGTGGATTAGATTGATTTGGCTGAGGATAATAGCAGGCTCTTGTGAACGCAGCAATGAAGCGTGACTAGCTGGCCGAGCATCGAGTCTCTGTGAGGGCACTGTCATGGAGATAATCAAGTCTCGGAAGCCCAGTGAGTTATGCCGCTTTACTCCGCGATCCGTTGGTTATGATTGCAAGTGGTGCCAACTTTTTGTGTGCTACTTCAGGACGTTGTCGGTAGCCAGACTATATAGCGCTGCCTGGTGAAAGATGCATTCAAATGGATTTGGAAGGATACGGTCGTGTCCTAAGGAACATGTTATCACAGGCTTTGCTTTAGGTGTCTGAGTAAAACTACATAAATTCTCAGTACACGTATATGTGTGTGTTGACCGAGATTTGAATCTGTCACCTTCCGAGTAAATGTCAGAGCGTTGTCGTTATATCAGCCCGTTCGAATACCAACTTTTTAATCATCCTGTTTGCCCCTCCAGATTCAGAATGTAAATATTTTAAAGTTTCCCTATCCCGATGGGTGGGGATATAGGAGAGAGAGAAGGGGGCGAGAAACTGTTGGGGGGGGAGTGGGGTTATATTGAAGACAAAATGATTGATGTACGCATTGCACTCGGTTGAATTCCAAACGAGCTTAGTTCCCAAGACCCTCTGTCTTTGGCCAGTGGGTATGAATGGCCTCCTACATCAAGAAGATCCATCTACCTTTCCTCTAATAATTGATTGTTATCCCTGTGAAGCGTGAGGAAACAGGAAGCTGGCAGCTCTCATTGTAATCAGAACTGACTTCTGCGAGTGAATTAGCTATGTCATGTTCGCCGCGCATGTTACACACTGTCCATGGTTGTCTGCAGGATCCGATCCGAGCGCAGTAAATGCGGGAAGCGCGTTGCTGTCGTCCACTTTGGAATGTTATATCCTCGTGCCTCATGCCTAAAACCTAAAGTTCTGATGCTTGAGGCGCCCACAGCGGCGCAGTGTATTGTACTATCTTGAGAAGGAATAATTTGTAGTTGTCTCAAGCGCTCAAGTCAGTGTTGGGGGTCAGTTCTGGGTCAACGATCGTGCCAGTGCCCTTCGAGGAACCTTGGCCTTGGCCTATTATGCTTGAATGAAATCAAATTTAATTGGCGCCCTTCTGATACAAGGGGAGTCAGTAAATACGTCACAAATGGAAGTACAACAGTTGTAATGGACGTAAGAGGTTTTCTGTGTGTGTCACTAGGTGACAGCACAGTCAATCTTCTTGGCAGTTTAGGTAGCAAACGCATATACGCATGTTCAGAAACTGATTTCAGTAGTCAAAATGTCGACCGTGCTTTAGGAGTGTAATACTGAAAACCAACTTTATGTTGTGCCCTTTTTGTTGGGAAAAGGACTCAATGCAAAGGGTATTCCTAAGGAAATATTTCCTGTTTATGGTGGGAAGTGTTTGTCGCGTAAAGCGTTTCAGCCATGGTGGTAAAGGTTTCGCTGAAGACGAAGAGGTTGAAGTTGCTGAGACAACAGTCAAAAGACTTCTATGCTGCGGGTTTTGACCACTGGTAAAGCGACAAGACGAGTGTATCATTGTTGGTGGAGGATATATCGAGAAATAAACGTTTTCTTTTCCTAGTTCGAATATTATTTTTTTTTTTATGTTTTATATCCATTTGTGACCTATTTACCGACTCCCCGTCATAGATATTAGCTCTTGTCATTGAGAGACGACGATGTATGGGGAAGCCCAAACAATACAACAGCCCCACTAGTCGAGCCCTTGAAAGCAGGGAGAAAATATCTGGGGGCCACTTTAGGGGAGATGTCTTTGGATATATCTGGTCCGGTCCCTTGTGGAACACGCGTCTCTGGCTGTGATGTGACGCTGTGTAGTCTGGTAGATCTTTACCGAAGCCTTTAAGGAGAGTTCTGCCTCCGTGTTGTGAGTACAATAGCGAAGAATGTCACGAGGAAGGAGACAGAATATGTCTCCGAAATGTCTGTAGGTATCTACCGCAATACATGGCTTTGCGTCCAAGAAATCGGCTATTTCCATAGTTCACTGTTGTTACTTTACATGTCTGTGAACTTCTGAGGGAAGGCTAGACGTGTGGGTGCTGTAGGATACGTGCTCAAGAGGAGAGGGGGAAGAAGGCAAGCCAAGGTAGAAAATAACACGAAGATTAAGGAAATGTCATAATTAGGAGTTTCGGTGCTTTTTTTTTCGTTGGCGCTACAGCCCCAATTTGGGCCTAGGCCTACCTCCATGAAACTCTCCTTTTCACTTCGGTTTACTAGATCTTAGACATACGGTAGGACTCCTTGGGCGGGTGATCAGCTCGTCGCAAGGCCTCTACCTGTAGACAAACACAGAAAAACGCACACAAACAACCATGCCCTGAGTGGGATTCGAACCCACGATCTCGGCTTCCGAGCGAGCGAAGACAGTGCATGCCTTAGACCGCTCGGCTACCGTGCCCGGCTTCAGTGCTTTTACTGTACATTTATTATTCTTAGGCTGAATTAAAGAAGATAAAATAGACCAGACGTGCAGCACGCATGTGAGAAAAGTTAAATTCATACTTTATTTTGATAACTTTTAAACGACGTAACCGCTATGGAGAACTAAGCATAGAGGGGATGATAATATTAAGCTTAATTATATATAATTACTATGTGAGGATGAAACTGTTTCATGATAAGATCATTGACAGGCCTTAATGAACACAGTAAACTAATCTCCGGCTTTATAAAAGTAGGACAGCTTCTAAATTTCGCTATTTCAGCATCTGCAGATTTCCGATTTATGATAAAGCGTTGCAAATAAATGGCATATGGATTACAATAGGATTCTGATATAACTTTTCGCTGGATGTTTTTAGTATAGCAATTTCAAGCCACTGCCTGTGGCGACTCTAGAGACAGTTTTCTGATACTCTGGCCATGTCTGAGTCCTCTTTGCCCATACTTAAAGCTTTGAGATTGGGATAGTGTACATTACATTCAGGCGGATTAACGCTTTTGTTCTGTAATTCTTTCTTCTTATTTTTGTTGCATGAGCATGCAGCTTCCTCCGAATATCTTTGTTTGTAGCACATGTTCACCTAAACGCTATAAACCTGTATCTGTTAGATTACCGCACTTTGTCTGGATTCTAAAGGGCTCTGATCATGGTAGATGACACACAGAATTACTGGGTTTTTGGACGTTTTCCATCACCCGGAATTCTAGATAATAGAGGACACGACGTTTCGGAAACGATATGTTTCCATCTTCGGGTGAGAAAAGAAGACACTTACCCAATTGGTCCCTTACAAAGAGCTAATCTCGTGATTGAGATTAGCTCTTTCTAAGGAGCCAAACTGAGTACGGGACTCCGTTTTTCACCTGAAGACGGAAACAGATCCAGTTTCCGAAATGTCGTGTCCTCTATTATCTAGAATTCCGGATGATGGAAAAAGTCCAAAAATCAAGTAATTCTGCACACTTTGTCTATCCATCTGTCCCCATTCAACAACTTTAAACTCCCTTAAAAGATTTTTCATGAAATTTGATATTGAATAGTTTTAACGAATATTGTCGGAACATTCCAGATGATAAAGTCGGTGAAAACAACGGCCACTTTACACAAGACAAGCCCACATTCTTGTTCCCGTGTTGAGCAGAACTCGCTAGATGTAACAACGAAGCCCGTTGCAGCAAAAATTGCAGAAATTATATGCTCGAAGCGGTTACTACTGTGAAGTTCCTGTCGCCTAGAACGTTACGGCGTAAGGTCGGGTGAAAGTACGCCGACATTTCAGTGGGTGAAGTTATACCGGACTACACGGCCTTACATCGCGGAAGGTAGTACGGGTGCTCTTAATTAATTAATTAATTAGATAGAATTGACGATACATTCTCTGCCCACTACGCTTCATCCGTAAGCATTGAAGATTTCCGAAATAACTAAAGAAACTAGGAGTGAATGCACTATCGTTTTTAAGTTATGGCTACATTTTCTAACTTGTTAAGCTTACCTAACCTGGAGCATCTCTTCCCTTCTAACGAATTTTACTTCGCTGCACGAATTTCTCTTCCTTTTTTTTTCTAGTTCTTCTGAACCCAAGCTCAGCTTCAATATAAAAGTTTGTGCATTTCTCTAGCTTTTAAAATATTAATTTTTTTCCTCTTTTTCCTTGCTTTCCTTTCTTAATGTCCTGTTTATCATTTCACATATTGCTTTTGCCCATATATAATTTTAAACAAAAATATGTTCTAGTATTTCGTGTTATGAGGCGGCAGTCAATTATTTTATTATTCCATTCTTAACAATCTTGACTACATGCACGTTTTGTTCATTTCTTTCTTCTTGACTTGATCATTCTAGTAATATTTGGCTAGGATACACAAAAATATATCTTAATATTCGCCGTAAGGCTTTAGTTCTGTGTTCACTACGAATATTTTACTGATAACTCTGTATATCACGAGTGACAGACGTTACCCTGGCAACAGACTGTTGCCCTTCTTCCATATTGAGCTAAATAACTTACAGTGACACTCAGGTAACGCTCCAAGGACTTAAGTCCCTCGTGTCAGAACTTCATCGTTGCCATGGTGATGTTATTATGTTGTAGTGCTAAGTACGTAATGTCTATTGGTGTGTAACAAAGCCGATTTAAACTAGCGTTCTATTGGGCTTCAGTTCGGAACGATATAATATCCTTATCAGAAGTAACGCGGTTGTTTGGTACATATTAGAGGAGCAAATAGCAGTGAATATGTCCTGGTAGCTTCCACGCAGGTTTAGTTGCTTCCAGGGAATGTTAACCCTCTGAAATGCACTAGTAACTGTACATACCGCCTGATGTCAAATGAAAGAACGTTGCTTTTTGATCACACGGTGCAGTTTTGTGTTTCACGTGATTGTCAGAATAAACTGTGGTTATTTCTCTAAATATCATTGAGCGATTGGTATTTGAGGTGAGGTAAGCAGTATTTTCTGTGTGGTACGAACTGCATTTTTAGTTATTATTTAGTTAATTATGAGAATTAAGGGGGTTAAATCGCATATTGATTTAAGCATACGAATAAGTTCAGCAAAGCTCTCTTTGTCGCTCCTTATATTTCTCATTTCTTCATTTTATTATTTCTTTGTAGTTTTCTTTACATTTTCATAAGGTGCATTTTTACACCCATAAATTACTAATATGATACCTGTATGGAATTTTGTAGTTTTATATTGAACGAGAACAAAAACTTTCAATTACTCTACAGAACATATTCAGAGATATGACGCCGTATAGTCTGGTAGATATTTAGCAAGGTTTTTGGAGGAACCTCCTGCCTCTATCATCAGGGTACTATTCTGATGATAATCAGTGTTTCTCCTCTCATCCTGAAGCTGGAGGCAACTAATTTCCCCGAGAAGTTGATATGTATCTACCAGACTACACTGCGTCACACCATGAGCGCTTCAGATCTCACACTAGATGAGTCTCTCCCTATCTGCGTTCACTTGCTTATATCAGAAAAGTTAATTTGTTGCTGTGTTTCTCGCTTAAGCTCGCTATAACGTACTTTCTACTGTCTTCTCTTTCAGGTGAGTATCAGCTAGTCAAGTTGTGTCAATAACCGTGTCTGCGTCTGATGAGCTGGTAAGTCTGTTTCCTTCCTGTACTTTGTTATACTCAATACTCGCCTCAAACCTCGGGGGAACGAACATCCTAGCGTTTGAAAGGCAGATAGTTCATTGTCACAGTGACATTGCGTTCAGTGCTTCTGGATCTGCCAGATTCGCCATTGAATTGCGTTTTAAGGATGAACTCATCTATTTCAAACTGGATTTAACCCGGCCATGTGGGATCGTGTCGGCTTTAAGGCTCAATAGTGATATTTTCTTTGAATGTATGGTGATAATGAACATACATTTAAAACATCCGTCCACGGTATTCGATCCAAATACACTTCAAAACGAATCATACCGACACAAATAATATTAAATGTAGTTGTAGCAAATTGTTAATGACTTCTTATTAGTGCCCTCATTGTTGTGGAATGAGGTGTGTCTGTTACTGATATTGTTATACATGGGCTACCATCATTGTTCTCGAAATCGGATACGAACCCCGTTTTTATGGAATCAAGGGGGTACCTGACGCCATTGATATGAAAAAAGAAATTGTTGAACAGCAGCGGGGACAGTTTTAACATTGTTGTATAATCGGTTGTTTTATCGGGCAAATTGTTGCTGATCCTCGCCAGCATAGTCATCCTCGGTTTCGCATCCAGCAGAACTCATGACCATATTGTCAGGTATTTTGTGGTATGCGTGACTTATAGACGGGGTTTTTTTATTAATGGCCGGATTTGTTGGACACTTATACAACTTCACAAACCACTACATGACACACCGTCTCGTCTCTTCTCCGTCAACTTCGACTGCCGTCTCAGGAGACTCCATCAAGTGTCCTCTTTCAGCTGCCTGAGATCCTCGTTATACATAGCCTCGGGGAGTTCCCAACAGAAAACACCGTTTCCTAAAAATTTCTCTGTTGTTATAGAGGTGTGTGTTACCTCGCCGTTGCATAGAAACGGCAGTGCTTCTGTTGTTGCGCGCGTGTTCCATTCCGCGGTAACCTGTTTACCTACTCGTTGCCTAGCAATTAAAGTCTTTTCTGGCTCCGCTGTTCCGGCTTTAAGACGTCATGTCGCAATACTTATCTGTCCCACTTCTCTGGAATACGGAACTCCTGACGCCATGGAAATGAGGCCGGGTGTACCCGCTGCCGTTCTTGCTCTTGAACTCGGATACCTACCGAGGGATATGTGGGGTAATTATTGTGGGACCGGGAGTAGCTGAGGACATTCTTGTAACTGCCACGTACGTTGTGACATAGCTGCATTTTGCTGAGGCTCGTTGTGGCTCATATTGTTACACCCCTTGCCACGAAGTATTAATATGTCCGTGTAAGTACGCATCCTGCCAGACACGTGAGCACAGAGAAGCAGTGAGGAGGGGATAGCTTTGGATACACAGCATGTAACCATTTTAATGACGTTATAAGTGAAACAGTACGTGTGTGCAACGGTCTGAATGAGTTGAAATATTTTACAATCAAGATAAGCAGATTTATATGAGATTTTGAGGTTCTCATGGCGGTAACTGTGAAAATTACTGTCTTCTTGGGATATGGTACCCTGTAGTTTGGTAGATAGTTTTAAATTTTTCGGAAAAATTCACTTCCTACATCATCAGTTTACCCCTCTTCTAACCTGAAGAAGGAGGCATCTGATTCCTCCGAAACATTGGTACGTCTATACCAAGCTACACGGCATCATATCCCAAGAGACAGAAACCGTCAGTGAACATTTTAATTACAGAAATCTTTTTTACATTTAAGTTTTGAGTCTTAAACAAGCAAGAATACATGACGTCATAACTCAAAGTTACCAGTCTTCTTTGAGTTATGACGTCATGTATTCTTGCTTGTACTTATCAGTGTTTCGGAGCAAAAACTTACCTCTGTCTTCATCACAGAACCATAGCCTAGAACACCATACTCGAAATATTTACAGCTGTGAAAACCTCGAATCACTTCTGATGAGTAAGTTACATTCTGTAACGTATTAATTCGATAGCCTCCTCCTGCCCGCGTTAACATCAAGGGCCCATTCAGATTACGGTATTGTGGGACGTGATGCCGTGCTATTTGGTAGAATTGTAGCATGAAAACATCTCCCTATTACATTTAGCTCCCTTCAAATGTGTCATATCGGCCAGTTACAAAATTGACATATTATGTGGTAAATCCACGGGGTTCGTTTTATCGGGGACGAAGAAGCGAGAAGGGGTAACCATCCTCCTGGTGCCTGTCACTCTCCCCATTACTGTCAGACTTGTCAGAATGGTATTGTTGTGAGATTATGAGACCACTTTGGCGATTGTATCGTTCGGTATAGGAATTCACAGGTTGCGTTGAGTTTGACAAGTTGTGCCCTGGCTGTAGCGCCTGACATGTTCAGTCTGTAGGCTGTTACTGCGTGACAGTCCGTATGCATAGGGCTGATGTTGCTTCTCCGGATTGGGGACAGCGCATGAAGCTAACAAACATGGAGTGACATGTTAGAAAGAATGTTCGAGCAGGAAGTGCTCAAGATAATCTCCCAGGGCCGCGCCATAGCTCAAGCGGNATTTATATGAGATTTTGAGGTTCTCATGGCGGTAACTGTGAAAATTACTGTCTTCTTGGGATATGGTACCCTGTAGTTTGGTAGATAGTTTTAAATTTTTCGGAAAAATTCACTTCCTACATCATCAGTTTACCCCTCTTCTAACCTGAAGAAGGAGGCATCTGATTCCTCCGAAACATTGGTACGTCTATACCAAGCTACACGGCATCATATCCCAAGAGACAGAAACCGTCAGTGAACATTTTAATTACAGAAATCTTTTTTACATTTAAGTTTTGAGTCTTAAACAAGCAAGAATACATGACGTCATAACTCAAAGTTACCAGTCTTCTTTGAGTTATGACGTCATGTATTCTTGCTTGTACTTATCAGTGTTTCGGAGCAAAAACTTACCTCTGTCTTCATCACAGAACCATAGCCTAGAACACCATACTCGAAATATTTACAGCTGTGAAAACCTCGAATCACTTCTGATGAGTAAGTTACATTCTGTAACGTATTAATTCGATAGCCTCCTCCTGCCCGCGTTAACATCAAGGGCCCATTGAGATTACGGTATTGTGGGACGTGATGCCGTGCTATTTGGTAGAATTGTAGCATGAAAACATCTCCCTATTACATTTAGCTCCCTTCAAATGTGTCATATCGGCCAGTTACAAAATTGACATATTATGTGGTAAATCCACGGGGTTCGTTTTATCGGGGACGAAGAAGCGAGAAGGGGTAACCATCCTCCTGGTGCCTGTCACTCTCCCCATTACTGTCAGACTTGTCAGAATGGTATTGTTGTGAGATTATGAGACCACTTTGGCGATTGTATCGTTCGGTATAGGAATTCACAGGTTGCGTTGAGTTTGACAAGTTGTGCCCTGGCTGTAGCGCCTGACATGTTCAGTCTGTAGGCTGTTACTGCGTGACAGTCCGTATGCATAGGGCTGATGTTGCTTCTCCGGATTGGGGACAGCGCATGAAGCTAACAAACATGGAGTGACATGTTAGAAAGAATGTTCGAGCAGGAAGTGCTCAAGATAATCTCCCAGGGCCGCGCCATAGCTCAAGCGGTTAGTCGCTGGCTTCCCACCGTGGCGGCCCGGGTTCGATCCCGGGGTCTGTTCAAGTGGGATTTGTGGTGGACAAAGTGGTGCTGGGGCAGGTTTTCTCCGAGTACTTCGGTTTCCCCAGCCAGTCTTCATTCCACCAATTGCTCCACAATCACCCTCACCTATCATCTGGGGCTGGTACAATAGGCCAGAAGAGGCCGCAGTACAAGGGACTTAGTCCCACCCCACTAGCATATATACAAGTATACACACGGTCTCATCAGTTTTGTAGTCGTAATGTCAATGCCCTGATTTCGTACAGTTTTGGGTTGTCATAGCAGCCTGAGTTAAAATAATATAATAATAGAAAGATATTTGGGGTACGCGGTAGCGTAGTTAACCTGGGGCACTAATTTACAAGCCGGAAGGTCGCGGGTTCGAGTTCCGATGAGGTGGATTTTTTCAATGGATCTAATCCTTCCAGCCGCACTATGGCCCTGGGATCGACTCAGGCTCTAACAGAAATGAGTACCAGGAATCTTCCTGGGGGTAAAGGACGGCCGGCGCGTAAGGCTGACAATCTTACCGATATTTCTGAGCCGATTGTCTAGAGAAAATGTGGGAGCCTCGACGTCTCACAACTAAATGCGCCTCCGCGACTGTTACAGGGATAGCTTTACCTTACATTTTCATAGAAAAATAATGGAATTTGAATGAAATTAACCGGTCAATTACATTCATAAGTTGCCGTTGATTTGTGGAAAACTGGAAATTGGTACGTCGGAAAGTGTAACGGAGATTCTGAGGGGGGGGGGGGGTCTGTTGCCGGAGGGCAACCCCAGTCGGCTAGGACCAATTGTTCTCGAGCAATGAACAAGAATTTGTTGTTTCTTGGCGTCTTCAGAATTTTATAGGGGCTACCGCTTCTACAAATTTTTGGACTTCGAAGAATCTGGAGACACTCCTGTGAGGTCATGTTCCTTCATTTTCTCGAAATAAGTACGACGGAGCAAACAACAAACAGACACATAAGCGACAGTCCTTAATAAGGCCGTATTTATAAATCTTGAGTGTTAAATTTACACTTTCCGGTTTGGTTCTGTTCTGATTTTGGATTAGGCTGGCATGAGACATCTGTCTTCATAATATAACAAAGAGAAACGCGACAAGCCTTGCATACCTCTTCTAGGAATCGTTCTCGCTGGGTTCGAGGTTTGAAAGACAGTATGCTCTTAACAGCACCCAGTTGTCGTGGGAGGTTTCCTTTTGCTTATCGCTGTTTGCGGGGAAATAGTCCATTAACTTCGGAATGGATGGTCTCAGGACAACAAAAGTAACCTCTTTCCTTGCCACTTAAATTCACTTGGCCGTGCCGTTTACAGAACCTGTCAATTTGAATTACTCTTACACACACTCTTGTAGTTCCTAACGTTGCGGCTGGATCGCTAGCTGATCTTAGTTCTCGGTTGATTCGGGTTAGAATGTCAGCCCTGAAATCTCGGACCCTAACTGATATTTTGCCCTTTATGTCAGCGTCTCAAAATTATGTAACGGTAATACTACTGCCATAAATTCTGATGAAGTTTCAGTATGAAATTTTTAATGAAAACATTTTATTAAAAATATGTAATGTAATTAACTTCAGAAGTTCTAGAAACACATTTACACTGACTCCATGGAGCTGAGTTGCCCTTGAGACGCCAACAGTTGCTCAGTCCGTCAAGAAATTCAGAACATTTTATGGAACAAGAACATTTATTACCGTGTTCAGAAATTCCCGCTCCAAGTCCCTGCTCAGAATAAAATTAATTTAATCTTCATTCTCTAGTGAGATGTCTTTAAAGTCCGTTTTAATATTATTCTCTCTTCTACGTCTGGATCTTCCTATCCGCCTTGTTCCTTCATGTTTTCCTACCAAAACTTTGTATGCCGTTTTATTCATGCAAGGATACCATACTTAATACATCGTATAACATTGCACAGTATCTGATCCTGCTGTATAGAAGACGTTTCGGAAAAGTTGGACTTCGTAATACTGAATCGCCTGCTCTTGCCGTCTTCTTTTCCGGTTCATTAAGCTTAAAAGCATTTATAACGACAAATGAAAGACAGAAGCGAAATCCTTAGCCATTTGTGTGTAAGGATAGCCTGTTAGTGCTCCTTTGAATATTGTGACATGAGAGCTGACAGCCGGAGTGTTGCAAGAGGCGGCCATTGCTAGGGAACGGCACGGTAAGCACGTTTCCACAGCAACGAATGAACATGCTATGCTACAACAGAGAAAGTGTCGGAAGCGGTTTTTCTTGTCAACTGAGAGTCACGTTACGACCGATCGTCAGTCGGCCAGTCAGTCTTGGTGTCAAGTCCCATCATGTGGTCCACGCAGAGGTTATATAACAAGGACCAGGGGGAAAAGTCAATTAGTCTAGAGGTCGGAGTCAGCGGTTAGGAGTCGTGAGTTGCAAGTGACCAGTGGCAGTTTGTGGTAAGTCATGAGGAATCTTCATTGTTAGCGGCCGATAACTAGCAACGACTAGTGACAGTATAATCAAAAGGAGATTTTGTGCATGTTTGTATAGTGTTTTAGCCGGTATAAAGACTTTCTATGGGCTGGACGACCGAGGGGTCGCAGTTTGAGTCTCGGTAGGGCCAAGAATTTTCTTTTGTCCACGTCATCCAGACCGGCTCTGTGTCCCATCCAGCCTTCTCTCAAATGGGTACCGGGGGCTATTTTCCCAGGGATAAAACGGCCGGTGCTTGAAGCTGACCACTCACCTCCAGCCAGGGCTGAAGTCCAGAAAACGTGGATCTGTACGTCCACTCCCCCATACGTCTTCATGAAACAGTGCTTAATTAGTTAAGCACAGGGAGAACTTTACCTTACCTTACCTTGTTGTACTGATTAATAGACCGTGTAAATTAAGGAGACTTATAATTACGTGTCAGAACCGTCCCATGAATCCAGTTATCAGCCACAACCCAATGTCTAATCACCCTCACGTGACCATATCTTTTCCACTTAAACTTTGACGGTGATCCTATGTACAAACAATGCAGTTGGATTAGCGTCATTAAGTAACCTAGGAACCAACCAGCATATCTTGGTATGTCAGCGCTGCGGATAACTTAACAGTGCATCTGTGTGTTTGACGCGGCAGAGGTGTATGGCTGGTTGCCTAAAGCAGTTTCCGCAGCTTCATGCTTGTAGCGCGAATGGAATAGAGAGTTAAAGTCGGCTGCTCTTCTCTGCGGCACGTTTGACCCCCGCAACGTCACGTCTTAATTAAACAGAAGAAGCACGCTTGGCTTAGCACGCCAGCTATGCAACCCGCAGCACAGTGCCACCAGGCACGTGGGCCGCGGTGGCCCGCAATACGTGTAGTGTCTTGACGCGTCTCCAAGCGTACTCAAATAATATTAGTGCACTGACATATTCCCAACATCATAACTTAATGTTAGTTTTTCAATATGTCCGCCAGTATCCTTAATTAATTTTTGGGGGGTATCTCCGTCAATATCCTTAATTAAAGTTTTTCAATATGTCCACCAGTATTCTTAATTAATTTTTTGTGGTATCTCCGTCAATATCCTTAATTAAAATTTGAGCTGTACTTGCTTTTTAATTAAAATTAGAGTTAACATGTCCTTAACTGAAACTAATGTTGTAACGTCTGCCTCAAAACCCTTAATTATTATTAGTGTTTTTAAAAACCCTCTCAGCATAATTTGTTAAAACTTACCATTTAACATCTCCCTCAGTAAGCTTTATTAAAAGCAATATTTTAAATGTCCCTCTGACACACCATGGAACTGAGCCTTTCTTGAGAACTGCCAGTCGCTCAACTTCTTAAGAATTTCTCAACATTTCATAAAACCTAGGTGTTCATTACCATGTTCACAAGAGCCCTTCTCAGGCCACTATCCTGAACCAGACTAATCCAGTCCTATCTCTCTGAAATCCTTGTTATTGCCCTCCCATCTACTTAGAGATCTTCCTGGTGGTCTCTTTCCTTCTGGCTTCCGAACCGAAACTCTATACGAGTGTGCTTTTAAGTACCCCTCATCGTCGTTAATTAAAATTAGGGTTTATTATGTTCTTAGCGTTATCAATTAGGTATATTTTACTGCCACCTATCTGTATGTCTGTCTGTGGCTCTACAGCCCTTGTGAACCTTGGCTGCTTTTTCAGTTTCTTAATCTATACAGAGTTCGTAGGAATCCTTGGACGGGGGATCAGCCAGTCCTCAGACCACTACCTACGCAGAATAAACGCACACAGACATCTATGCCTCAAGTGGAATTCGAACCGACGATCCCAGTGTTTGAGCCGGGGAAAACAGTTCATGCCTTAAACCGCGCGGCCACTGTGATCGGCCATATTTTTTTATATTTGCATAAATTATTTTGGGTTTATTTGAACGACTGACAGAATAATCATTCACAGAGTTCCCCTAGTTCGACGTGGTTAACTTACGGTATCGGTAAAAGATCATTAAGTAAAGAAAAATACAGATGCACCCCTTTGGAAAGAACGTGGTCAAGGGTTCACTTCCCAAGTAGACAGTTTCTGGCTTGAATTGTTTTTACGTATAAAAACGCCGAAGGTATTAATTTTTGTAGCCTTTCTTGCGTCTGTTCTTTGTTTTCTTCTTTAAGATCTCTTTTCCGAGTTCACTTCGAAATCAGTTAGTTGTTCGACCTGTGGCAGACAGAGTGGCACGGGGCAGATTTTCCCCCTGGTGCATATATTTCCCGCAGCCAATGGCCCTGTGATGCATGGGCGGCTTTAGTGTGCAGTTGGGATTCCGGGTTTCAGCGACTTTTTTGTTGGACGCCGAGGAAAGAAGCTAAGTTTAAGGACTTCTGTTTAAAATTAATGTTTTCCTTTTCTTTATTTAGCTCTTATTTCTTTCCTTACACTTTATGGTTAAGTATTTTCTTTTGTTATTCTTCGTATCTCTTCCTCTCCTTTCTTCCCGTTTATTCTTCGTTCTGCACAAAAGATTAGTTCTTTATTCCATGCTTCTTCTTTGTTCATTTGATACTTAACTACAGCATGAGCCACATACGGTGTTCCATCTGAATAAGAAGATGCCTTTGCACAGCCTAAATTATGAACTTTGCACGGGTCAGGAAAAGAATGAACATGGAAGCCTGCGCCCGCTGCCGTATCCCACCTGTGTTGCACGCGTTTCATCCTTCTGCGCCAATAATAAGTCAGAACTCAAAGAAAGGGGAAATGATCTAAACGGGACGGAAAGTACGTTTAAATCAATTAATTAATTCAGTCTCTTATTCAGGTATTTGTCCTCTGTCGTTATAATACAAGTAAAAACGGAGATAGTGGAAGGAAACGCGCAGAAATGTGCTTTTTGTAGACAGATGTGGGAATCTATGTTCATTCTGTCCCTAATACTTGTTCAGAAACTATAAAAAAAGCCTACGATTTGATGGATTTTCTCATTAATTTCACAATATTTTAGGGATATTTTCGTCAAATACACTACGTACGCCTCCATAAAAATAATTACATCTTCAAAATTCATCGTCGTTCTCCTGTCTCATTCAGTATTATATGACCTCTTCAGTTGAAACAGCTTGCTTAAATAATCCAAGAGTGGACGCTAGTCCATTCAGCGGTTCAGCGATTTTTAATGGCGTCCGGCCCCGCGGCTGACCGCTATAAGAAGTTGCCCTATGCCTTGACAAATTTACTTCAGCCCGGAGGAGGGAAAAAGAATAAATAAAACTCTTCACATCAGTCTAAAGCTTTTCCAGTGGCGACGAGTAAAAAACTAGTTTACTCGAGAAAAGGGGAAACTCTCCTGCTTCATTCAGGGGGAAGTTGAAAGCGTGAGAGAGTCGGTGTGCGTGTTACTTGTTAGATGCTGCTGTTATTCATGCCATTTATAGTCGAAATTTTCGTATCCCTGCTGTAACACAGGATAACTTTATCTTGGCTCTGTTTAGAAACCAGGATGGTTTCAAAATTTAAAGAGATATTACAGTGTTCACCCTCAAACTTCGATGCTCCTGCCTTTTCTTGTTTCTTAATCAATTAAAGACGGCTCGATCTCTCGATCGGTTAAATTGCTGCTGGCTTTCGCCGGCACAATTATTCCTAGCTTCTGTCTCCTCGAGATCCGTGTCGAATATATTTATTATCTGCAAACCTATACGTGTTTCGAAATGGGGCCTCCTCTTCGACAAAGGAGGGACCGATCTTTCTGTGTAGGCGCTACGTTTGTTGCACCGTAGTTTCAGCACGAGTATATCCGCGCTGTCACGGTGGGCTCTATGTCACTGCATTGCACTGTACAGGGGTCGGTCTCTCTATGTAGGCGCTACGTCTGTTGCACCGCAGTTTCAGCACGAGTATATCCGCGCTGTCACTATGGGCTCTGTGTCACTGCACTGTACAGGGGTCGGCCTCTCTGTGTAGGCGCTACGTTTGTTGCACCGCAGTTTCAGCACGAGTATATCCGCGCTGTCACGGCGTCCAGGTCACTGTGGGCTCTGTGCGTCACTGCACTGCACTGTACAGGGGTCGGCCTCTCTATGTAGGCGCTACGTCTGTTGCACCGTAGTTTCAGCACGAGTATATCCGCGCTGTCACGGCGTCCAGGTCACTGTGGACTCTGTGTCACTGCACTGCACTGTACAGGGTTCAGCCTCGCTATGTAGGCGCTACGTTTGTTGCACCGCAGTTTCAGCACGAGTATATCCGCGCTGTCACGGCGTCCAGGTCACTGTGGGCTCTGTGCGTCACTGCACTGCACTGTACAGGGGTCGGCCTCTCTGTAGGCGCTACGTTTGTTGCACCGCAGTTTCAGCACGAGCATATCCGCGCTGTCACGGCGTCCAGGTCACTATGGACTCTCTGTAATATTTATCACTTGCACTGTACTAAGTAACATTTACACAGAGGTTTCCTGTCAATGCAGGCTTGTGCAGCAGGTTATGCCTTGACTTACTTAACCACTCTGAAACTGCAGTCAGTCAGCTGAACGGTCGTAGCCCTGACCGCCGCCATGTTTAAGCCTCTTATACTTCTATGCATGGCTTCGTCTTGTGCAATACCACTTTTTCTTCTAGGAACTCCCAGGTACTCCCAGTGCTCTCCAAATACTCCATCCTCAATACGGCCAGAATGGTATCTGGTCCTCGTTATACATGGAAGAAGAAGAAGAAGTAGTAGTAGTAGTAGTAGTAGTAGTAG
>NW_019738363.1:1573307-1589646 GCF_002891405.2 Cryptotermes secundus
GTCTTGGTGTCGAGCCCCATCTGGGACTCATGACCAGATATTAATTACTGTTTGACAGTTACGGTCTTCTTTCTGTGGGACGCCCTCTCTAACGAGAGGGCGGGTCTGTCATTTGTATATGCTGCGTAGTCATTCTCGGGTCCGAGTCCCTTGGGACTCACAACCATGTTTACTCTCTCAGATTCGAGACTTCCCTTTTCGTTGCCTCCTACGACTCGCAGGGTCACGGTGGAGGTGCTCGACCCCGCCTCCACACGGTGCACCTGTTCTCAATTCTCCTGTGGTCTCTCTTTCAGCATAGATGTTGGGGTTTGAACTCCGCACCTCCTGCGGAACTTCAGTCACCAGAAGCGCAGTTTCTGCTCTGTATAAATGTCAGTCGCTGTTAAGCAAGACAGCGAGCGAGCCAATTAGTTGCGAGTTTAATTAGTCAGCGTGTCAGTTTAATCGATTAGTTAATTAATTAATGAATTAAAAATTCTGACTGGCTCCAGAGCTAATCTCGACGCTGTGCAGAAGACAAAAAAAAAACTGTTTCAGCCGGTAATTGAACCATAATTCGCCGGTCGTCCAGCCCATGGCCTGGTCACTATGTTGTGTTCTTTTTTTATTACTAGCGGGGTGGGGCTACGTCCCTTGTACTGCGGCCACTTCTGGCCTATTGTACCAGCTACAGATGATAGGTGAGGGTGATTGTGGAGCAATTGGTGGAATTCCGATTGACAGGGGAAACCGAAATACTCGAAGAAAACCTGCCCCAGCGCCACTTTGTCCACCACAAATCCCACTTGACCAGACCCGTCTATGTTATGTTACCTCGGCGCCTCTGAAACCCCAGAATAGTAACTTAAAATATGAGACACCATTTTTATTCTAAATTGTCATCTGTTCGCAGTTAGTGATCACATTACTATCTTACTTGACGCCATATAAGGCGTGCAGTTGATTAAGTTCATGATGTTCTTCTTCCAATATTCACCTAAATAGACCTACAAGACAAAGGTAGGCTACTCCATTTTGTATTCCGGCCATGAAATCAACATGATCTTTATAAGAACACAAGTTTGTTTTAACTGCAGTACAACGTTTTGGTATAACTTTTCCTCGTGTAACGTCACAGAAGTTGGCTTTATGTTGCTGTGTCATCCTTTTTGAGTATGGATCCATATTTGCCAGAACTTCTTGTGAAGTCCGAAGTTAACGGGCGGTAACCCTCAACGATGGTGATAACCAGCAGCTGTTGAGCTGATATACTGCTTCGTTGGAATCTGGGTTATTCGTAATGATTTTGCTGAATGTGAGTGATCTGAACTTCTGGTAAGACGCAATATTTATACAAAGAAACTTACAAGAATAACAAAACACATCGTATATTATGCGATGCTGCTGTATACAGGTACACTATGACTCTCTTCGGCAAAATGTACACCGAAATTCCGACTCAAGCCTACTGCACACTGACGTTATCTGCTCCTATGCGTAGCGGCTATCAGTTCAGACTCCTGATATATTATAACAGAATAACAATCATTAGCCTTTTCTGTATATTGTGAAATTTGAAGAAAACCGTCTTATGGGATATGGCGCCGTGTAAATATATTGTAAACCGACGTTTCGGAGGAATG
The DNA here is from genome assembly GCF_002891405.2 of Cryptotermes secundus. NCBI lineage: Eukaryota > Metazoa > Arthropoda > Insecta > Blattodea > Kalotermitidae > Cryptotermes > Cryptotermes secundus. The sequence continues at coordinate 1,574,933 of NW_019738363.1, forward strand.
TATCTCGATTCGTTCCTCGGAAACGTCGGTTTATACTAGATCTACACCGTGCCACGTCCCATAAGACGGTATTTTTCATAATCACCGCCGTGAAAACTACATATTGAGACATGTAGATGAATAATCTTAACAAGTTTTAGTATATACAAATTTTATTATAGTTGACGGATAATGTACTTTCTAAATAATTTTATGAAAGGCACAAGATGGCAAACAATGTAATAGCTTAGCGTAAATAAAGAACCTGAAGATGGCACTACTGCCGAAACGTGTAGTAAGAAGAGACATATGAAATTGAGTGCACTACAAGATGGCCATTACATACATATCATGGATTCAAATCCTACATTGTGAAATTTTTTGGTAATTAAAATGTTTAAACTCCATTAAGCATGGAGCATTAAGTAGTACGGCATTTTTTTTGTAAAATGTAGTTGATTTATTGCCAGTTACTGAAGTTGCATACCATCAAGTCAGATATAGTAGCATCACAGTGAATGGTGAAGGAGCAGGGATACGAAAGCGGGCGATCACGGAACTTTAATGGACTATTCTAACGTTTGTCTTTCATCGTCCAATCTTAACTGTATCTACATGAATGCAGAGACTCGAACAGAAATGAAAATGGCAGACACGTCGAGAAACAAAGGCAGAAAAGCCTCTTACCCCTTCCGTATAGCGTTTACAGTCATCTCAAGCCGGTAGTGTAGGGGAAAAAGACCTGAAGAGAATATTCCTAGAACCGGAAAAGCATCGTTCATTTTCTGAACTTGAAGATAAACCGGACACAGAAATTTCGTCGCAGTAAACAAGGTGTTACGTCACGTCCGTTCAATCTGCACATGACGACACATACAATTTCCGTTTGAACCGGAAATGAAGCTACTTTGGAAACACAGACTACCGAAATGACACAAAGAAAGTGTACGGCCGTCTGAGGTGTAACAACTTGTAGTTAAGAGAGAGCCCTAAGTTTCGGAGCAATATATCGCCTCCTCTTCAGGGTGGAATAGTAAGTGAAGCAAGAAATCAGCAAGCAGAAGACAATTAATAATAGGCGCTGTTTTGAGACATGATACACGAACAGGATTTAGATTGTCAGGCGTAACAGAGTAGCAGTAGCAAAGGCCACTGAGGTTACCAAACATGGCTGAACAAATTTATTGCTAATATTGCCACGTTAATTTCACGGAGCAGGGTCATGAGTCCTATGTCTTCGGAAACTGGAGCAGATTGGCTAATCAAGGAAGTACCCCACTTCACGTTATTCACAAGAGCACGCCACTAGATTGTGTCTGAGCCAGATTAAACCATTTTACATCCTCTCACACTATTCCCTTAGTGAGATAATTACCTCGTTCTTTGAGGAATGTTGAGACCCACATTTCAGTCCTGAACGTCACTGCACACCTGTTCAGAAACCTGACTCTATTTTTTAATTTAGCTTAGTGGGGTGAGACTGAGTCCACTGCGTACTGCGGACACTACTGGCCAAGTTTACCAGCCCCAGATGATAGATGATTGTGATTGTGGAATGAAGATTGGCAGGGGAAACCGAAATACTCTGAGAAAACCTGCCGCAGTGCCACTTTGTCCACCACAAATCCCACATGACCTAAACCAGGCCGCCGCGATGGGAAACCAGCAAGTAACCGCCTGAACTATATCACGGCCTAAACCTGACTCTAAGTACGCAGCAAGGCGTGTCTTGTTTGTAGGATTTGAGGTTCTCACAGCGGTCGTTGTGAAGAGTTCTGTGTTTTGGGACATGACGCCATGTAGCCCCGCGAATGTCAACGGACATTTCGGAGGAAGAAGTGGCCTCCAATTTCAGCTTCGAAGAACAAGCCAAGAAAGAAAAGAGAATGAAGCAGGATATATACCGGTTCCATCCAGTTCAGCTTGAATTTATTAGCGCCCTGTTTTGGAAACGACAGTGGACCTTCAGCTTCTTCTGAATAAGGTAATCAGAGTTCGAGATATTGTAAGACTGGCAGTGGAACCTCGGGTTCAATAACTGGCAGGGAGTTTTAGTCTTGAGTAGCTGAGCGACTGTTAGCTTCTGAGGAAGAGCTCAGTTTCACGTAGTTAGTCAGGCGATACGGAGGTAGTGGTTCAACTAAACTGCAAGGGGCTACGAGGTACACGGCAAAGAACATTTTGTGCAAGAGAGCTGTAACGACTTGTTGGTTTGTAGCAGGCAGATTACGAACTTGTGGGTCTTTCGTAAATGAGGAAAAGAAAGAAGAGGAAGAAGAAGCGCCTCGCTGAGTTTTAAGGACTTGCGCATTCTGTTTCGTTCAGTTTTACTGTCGAAGTTTGCGTTAGGACAATTACCCAATCTGTCTGCAAGGCACGAAGTGTACCTTGCGCTGTTGGATCCCGTGTTCCGCAAAAACTCGCCAAGCTTCGATGTTTCCACTAAGAGCCGTGTTGAGTCTGGGAGCACGAAGTTATGATCAAGGTAACACAAGTCGGTCTCGGAGCCTTACTTGCGGTTATACGCAGATTTTATTGGCTGCACGCTTTAATAAGTAAGAATTCGTTATGCAGTTACCTGGCCGATAATTTACAGAATATCCGAACATTTGAATTCCAAGTCAGTTAATATGTTAAATTGAATTTTTACTTCTCCTTTGTTCGAAACTGTTCGATAAACATTTCTACTTTATTCTTAGGAATAGACCACTTTTCATATTAACAGATTTGTTTAAAATTATCTAGATAGCATCCCACCTTGAAGGCCGGGGTTCGAGCTTGGTCATGTATTTTGTTACGGGGCCACATTTCCCCTGCCAATTCTCAGTCCACTGATGCTCCACTTCCTTTACTCAACTTCATCCGACTCTGTATAGATACGATACTAGCAATGTCTTTACATAGCCAAGTTAAGGCCTAGACAATTTTCATTGAACTTGCTGTATGACAACCTGAGGGACAGACTAACCTGCTGATCTCCTAACGGCCTCCTACGCTGTGGGCACGGGGGATATTAATTAAAACGGCTGGGCTTTGAACTGACCAAATATATCGCAGTGGTGCCGAGATTATGAATATTGTCACATGTAGGGGTGACTATTAGACGGGGTTTGAATTGGATGTTCGATTTATTGACCACTTACAGGTCGTACTACAAATAACTGAAAAAAGATCGCTATTTCCACATTGTAAAATTCGGCGTTACGTATGCTAACATTCTCAGTCTATTAGTTTCCACTAACCGTTTTCTTGCAACTGATTTTAACACAGGAACTGTATCAGTCTCACTGAATAACATATTCCAAATATTGCGGTACTACAGCACACGGAAAGTCTTCTCTTCACAGCCCGACTTTCAACTAAACCGAACTGCACTCAGTAACTCTGGGGCCTCAATTCCATTACTCGATTCCTCTGCTCCCAAGCTCACATCCTGGCAGGCTGGCGTCTCGAAACTAAACTGACCTAAACCGTCTTTTTTGTCCTTTCCATAACCACTCGGCACGAACCCCACAGGAAACACAGCTCTTATATTGGGTAAACTTGAAAGGATTCTGACGATGGTGTATACTGTACTTCTTTTGGCTTATTTTGGACTTCACCCAGCGTCCGGTATGTAAAAGACAAAAAGACAAAAACCACGACGTTTCGGAGACTGGATCTGTCTCCGAAACGTCGTGGTTTTTTGTCTTTTATATACCGGACGATGGGTGAAGTCCAAAATAAGCCAAAAGAAGTACAGCTCTTATATTGTTTCCTATATTCGTTTCCACGGAAAATGTTTACTCAATCGTTCCATAGAAACGTCTGTACTCGTCACATCTCGTACCGTGACAGTTCCTTTATTGCGTGTACGGGCCATTACCTAACAACGGCTGTTTCTCTGGTTGCACAGTTCTTGCTTTGAGCAAATACGCCACAATATAGTTCCACTCCCTATATGGTGCGTAGTTGCGCACAGCTACAACTTCACCTTTAGTCTGGATTTCGTCTGAGTAAACTTCGCACCTCAGTCAGGACAGGCAGTAGCGTAACCCAGACTGGAACCTGGTACCTTCCTAAAGCTGCTTCATCATCCTGCATGCTGAAAAGTCGTTTTATTGAGTTGAAGCCGAATGGGGGAGACAGATTTTGCGTATAAGAAAAGGTAATTTATCTTTCGCTTTTCATGAAAATCATTCAGCCCTTGGAATTTGTCCAGGTTTGTTGCGTTGCGTGTCAAAATGTTTTACCGTTTTAACATAAAGCCGTGATCTCTACAGTTTCATAGGCTGTAGCGTGTGAGTTAGTGAACTTTCCTCTCGGACGCGCCGAGTATCTGACGTTTGCGCCTGGCGTGTTCCTCCTCGCCATCCCCTTAGATGCTGAAGTGCCTCCCTTACGGCCTGATAAGAGCTTCCCCCTAGCATCCCGCTGATGGTATTATAACATTAGCTCTGAGACGAGAAACTTCAACACAAGTTGGATGAGAGCGGATTTATATTTCGTCTAAACCAGTCTCGTTAAACCCCTCGACGAAATGCACGAAACGTTACAATTTCAAACACAGATGTCACCTCTTCGAAGTTCGGAATATCACTGTGTTCCCGTGTGTCCGCACTTGTTACTGCGGATTGCAGGAACACAAGAATTAATGCATACATCGAGACAGCGATAACTCTTGGTCGAGTCCTGAAGAAGTGTAGGCATATTCGATCACTCCCATGAAAATTTTCACATAAACTCCTCGTTAATCAGTTCACCAAACATCTGTAGTAGCTTCCATGAACAAAAAAAGGTCTTCTAGGAAGAAAGAATCGGTCGGTTGGGTAAATTGCTGCTGGTCCTCGTCAGCAGAGTCATTGTTAGTTCCGCAGGAATCATGACCTTATTCTGTCACTCAATTCTGGGAAGACCTAATCGCCTACTTTCGTTTCACTGTATATTGAGTATGGGAGCCGGGATAGCTCAGTGAGTATAGTGACTGGCTACGGGCTGGACGACCGAGGGGTCGGAGTTCGATTCCCGGTAGGGTCAAAAATTGTCTCTTCTCCACGTCGCCCAGATCGGCTATGGGGCCCAACCAGCCTCATATCCAGTGGATAACTATGGCTGTTTCCCCGGGGGTAAAACGGCAGAGGCGTGAAGCTGACCATTCATCGCCATCTAGTGCAGAGGTCAAGAAAATGTGAATCTATACATCCACTCCCCCATACGCCTTTAATTAGTTAAGCTCAAGGGCAACTTTGCCTTCATCTTTACATATTGAATATTTGATACGACACTTACCGCATAGAAGACACTGCGGCCAACAGTTCTGTTGTTGTATGTGTATTTTCATGTTTACTTTCACCTTCACAGATAGGATTTGAGACTGTAGAATTGAATAGTGTGGATATGTCAAAGGGGTGAAGCAGAAATCTGTACCCGAGAGAGCTTTGAGTTGCTGCTGGGAAATCTGCGAAAAGACTGACAGGCTAAAGGAAATTGTAACATGAACTGCAGGCTCTAGTGGGGCTGGCCCTCCAACATGATGTACATCCGTCTTGCAGCTTTAGCACGAGTGGCTTACTGCTACTGATGCGGAGTGAATAGAGCTCGTGGGGATGAATTTCCTGTCACCCTGTACTTATCCTGTACGCACCCTGATCAAGAGCCGTCTAGGGTGTGGCTGTTTTCCGTTCGGTCTGCCCCGAGATTACTTGCTACTGCTTAACGCACGGTTGCCCGGTTTAGATCGACGGACCGGAAACTCGGCCGTCCGTAGTGAAACCGCGCTGAATAATGAGAGGCTGGTAATACAGGTTCCTGCTAAAGGCGTTACCCTCAGTCAAGTGCAGAGTCAGTGTGATAATGTTCTGGGCAGTAGGTTGGGGCGATTTTGAAGTGACCGCCGTAAAATGAGACTCATAAAGGAATTATTGCTCTTCACGTATAAAAACTGGCGCAGAAGACATGCGTATATGTACTTTGTCATATACGGTTCACCTCATCTACGTTACTTTGGAAACGAAAGTTGCTAGGTAGACATATTTTCATTTTTTTGAAGAAATAAAAGTAGGATTATGATATTTCCTTGGATTCTGTGTGTCTGTGTATCCCCCCGTATCAATTTTTGAATGGCTGACCCAGTCTTTATGAAACTTTATATGTATATAATTTCACTTGATCCCATCTCAAAGGCGTACTTCATAAATCCCTCGCATCAGTCTTTGTGCCTGTACGTGTATCTCCCTATCGTTGCTGGGCAACGGATCGGTAAACACTCTCCCACTGCAACGAATACACGCAACAGTAGAAGAACCCTTATATGCATCATACTGTATGCGATCTCTCTCGCATCAAAGGAGAGTCTGTGTGTATGTGTATCCCCTATCGTTGCTAGGCAACAGCTAGGTAAACACGTTCCCGCGGAAACGAAGAATTGTTGGAGACGTTTTCTGTGCGGTCCGTGTAGTATCAAAGAAAGTAGGCGATTCTGTATTCCCAGAGCCTCTTATTGTTTACTGAATGTCGAACAAGAGTAAAATCCGTCAGACTGATAAAGCCGTTTTAGTCAAAATTGGCATTTCATCTGGGCCGCCGAAAGGCGTACCGTTACTTGTCTGAAGATACCTCACGCGGGGTTTCAATTAGGCAGAGGGCCTCCACAAGGTACGGAAATTGCAATTGCGTTCATTTTGCTTTCGGAACTCATCTTAAGGGGCACTGTTTCCGGAGTTAAGAGTATTCATATTCACCGAGCACCTAACAGTGACGAATAAGCCCTTAAATTGCAAATAGAAATAAAATCCGTGCAAAGGTTTAGGCCATGTCATGTGGGTCCCTTGTCACCACGGCATGGAGCGTCGTCAGATTGCGGATGGAGGAGACACCCTCCAGATATGGAGGGAAGCTGCGAATATATTGAATAAGCAGTCGCGAACAGCCGACAAGGGTGGTCCTCCATGTTGGGGGTTGGGCGTGGGGATTAAAACTATTCACGTAAAAAATACGCTTGTTACGAAAATGTCCAAGAAGCCTCTTACATGGACGGATTCTATGGATAAACGATCTAAGCGAAAGAAAATGAATATTAGATTTGGTATTTGGAATGTTAGAAGTATGTATAGGGCATTTTCGCTCGGGGCAGTGGCAGAAGAAATATCAAAATATACCTTAGATATATTGGGAATACAGGAGGTCAGTTGGAACTGAAGTGACACCGAACCACCACTGGGAAGACCAAGGTCGGTGGACAATATTAAAATGGATGTTGTAGAGATAGAATGGCATGGTATGAATTGGATTGATCTGGCTAAGGATATGGACCAGTGGAAGGCGCTTGTGAACACGGTAATGAACCTTCGTGTTCCATAAAATGCTGAGGAGTTCCAGAGTACCTGCACAATTGGCGGCTTCTCAAGAGCGGCTCATCTCCATGAGTGAGTGAGCAGCCGGTTAGGCTGTACTACACTTTTGCTCTACAGGTCCAAAGAAACTGCGTATGTATTGGGGAATGCGCGTGGGGAACTCCTCTCAGTGGGCCTTTACACGGACGAGTATATGAAAACGTCACTTCAAATTTTTTTCTGTTATTGCTTCATGTTACAGATGAAAAAGCGTGGGATGGAAAAATTGTGAGAAACGTCGAACAAGATAAGCGAAAACTGAATAAACGTAATAAGCAAGTCATACAGCTACACAAGGGGGTGCTCCACTGCAGCCGAGCTGCAGGTGAACTAGGGAAACAAGCAAAGGATCGGATTATAATGTTCTCTTACACTGCCGCATCTCACCAAACCTCATGACGCTTCAGAGAAGATGGCGGAGGCGCCTTCGCAGCCGTTACAAAAGTCCGACGTCCCTTAATATTCCCAAGTAATTAATATCTCCATAAGCTATTGCTGTATAATAGCAGTGTAACATCTGATGACAATTCAACGTGAACTCTGATCATTTCTTATACAAGCTTGGATTCCAATTCGTTATTGTGCCTTTACGCATGTCTGTCCATCCGTCCGCATGATTCAGGGACAGAACCGGTGACGGCTTTTGATGAAATTTTGTAGTAGGTTCCCTAACGAAGCTTATATAGCCCTTTCGATTTCATGAATATCGAAGTCATAGCGGTGTAATTTCATAAGGGAGTTTTACCCTAGGAAGGCATGAACAGACCGCGTGTACTCAGTATGGAACTCTCCTTCCGTGTCTTGTTTAGAGGAGGACTTTGCGGATCATATAACCTGCTTGGGTTCAGATTGGTTAGAATTATGGCAATGAAATAAATGATACGAATATGCAGGCTAATCTTTGTTCTCTCAATTAGGCGTTATGCCATGATGACGTGTGAGTTAATGAAAGTATCCGGGTCTGGTCAAGTGGGATTTGTGGTGGACAAAGTGACGCTGGGGCAGGTTTTCTCCGAGTACGTCGGTTTCCCCTACCAACTTTCATTCCACCAATTGCTCCACAATCACCCTCACCTATCATCTGGGGCTGGTACAATAGGCCAGAAGTGGCCGCAGTACAAGTGGCATCTCACTAGCAATAAAAGAACAGTAATGAAAGTATAGTTCCATAAATTGTTAACATGGAACTAGGTGGTAGTGACTGGTCAGTTTAGCGCACTGGCCGCATTTTTCCAGAGCAGAGTTTCGTAGTACCCACTGCGTAAGGGGCTGGATTGGCCCCAGAGCCTGTCAGGAAGCTGCGGAGAAGAGAAACATCTGTCCTTCCCGGGAATCAATCCCCAATTCCCAGTAGCATAGTCTGCGCCGACCGAGTTATCCCCAGGCGATACAAATACAAAGTTTCTTTCTTCTTGCATGTTATGTGAGCTTGCTCTTCCGTTTGCGTTGCAGTTGAAGATTGGCAACGTTAATATAACCAGCTTGGTTCCATATATTCCATATCATGAAGTTCATATACCGAGTGTTTGTAAAATTTCGTGTTCCTTTATGTAATTTAACAATGCGAAGTTATAGCTGAGATAAGTGATTTTACCGCACTGTATGTAACGTATGGAAATCACACCAGTGTTGCCAACATAATGATTCTCTCGCACTTCATATAGCCTTACGCTTCTGCCCTCGGCGCAAGACATGAGCGCCGCCGTTCCATCGTGTAGTGGCGATGCTCCGAGGCAGTTGCGCTGCTGACACTTGATGCGTGGGGAGGGGGTGTTCAGAACTGGAGTGTCATGTTCTCCTTGTTTATGTAACCACGAACATGGAACCGTTACTATGCTCCGCCGGACAGACTCACAAGCTACTCGGAGCATAGAAGGAATCTTAATTACAGGTTGCATGACAGCTTCTGTACTTATTGACAGTTTATCTAGCGACGCTGCTAGTAGCCCAGACTCTGTAGTGTTGATTAGTAGGATGATTGGTGAATAACCGATCTGGAAAGAATGCAGGAGGAATTATTCTTGGTCTAATTGAGGTTCTATCCTGCCATTTTCCTGGAGGGACTGAGGAAGACGATGAAAATCATCAGATATGTCATTAGGTTTCCCAGCAGAGGAGATTCTAACTGGGTATTTTCGACTATACCTTAAAAGCACTGATGTTGAGCGAACCTGATTTGTGCAGAATTGTTAGGTTATACGTCATACAGTCTTCTTAAAACACGGTGAGAGCTTTACGTTTTGAATTTACCTTCGGTATAGTGCAGTCATGTGAAACAAGTATGGAATTTATAACCATATTATAAGTATTAAATAATCTTTTCTTTGGTATAGTACTCTTAAAATTTTTCCCAACTTGCTTTCAAGCAGAGAAATGTGTACTTCCTCCGATCTGTGTCAAAGGCAGTGAGAGCAGAGACATCTGGTGTTAGCCATTCAAAGAGACAGGTAGTTACTAGAGCAGAGCCCTCTCCACTTAAATCATCGAGTCTCTTGCTGTAATGAGATTAGCACTTAATTTACGGTTCGCTGTGTTTTGGCTGGGAGGGTGGCTTTTATGTGTTTCTGGCCCGGGAGTTCAAAGGATTTGAAAGATATCGCCATTTTAAACTATGCTTTTATTAGTTGTACCCCTTTGTTTCCTCTTTTCGATTCGTCTTTATGGTTATGTAAACATTTTTCTTCGCATAAAAATTTTTACGATGCTTTAGAAAATACATTTTGTATTGGCATTTTTTTTAATCCTCGTGNTTCGTATTCCTCGATAGTTGTGTTACAGTTTTAACAGCCTTGCCCACTGGAAACGCTAGAAATTAACTGTTCTTGTAAAAACACAGTGGAAGGTTGCTTACCAATTTTGAGGGCACGCATTTTACGGATGCGTGTGATTGTGGGTTCTTTTTTTTTTCGTTTTGCCTGTGCACCTGTCTCTAGTCACGACATTTATTTGTTGCCGTTACAGGTCAGTTGTCTATCAAGGTAATCTCACGGAAGTGTTACAAGAATCACTCCCTTGCATTCCATTAACTATGAAGTTCACTGAAAGAGGTTTTGGATGAAACATACATAACCTCACAACCATCTGTGAGCCCATTGTCTAGAAAATGTGCGAATCTCGACTTCTCACAACCCTATGGGCCTCCACGGCCTGTTACAGGGATAGATTTACCGTTAGTTACAGTTACTGACGGCGTCGGTAAGTAAAATACAAACAGAGTAAAGAAGTAATCGGTTTTCCGTGGAACACGCTGTATACATTTACTCTGCGTTTCTTCTGATGTACTCTTGTTCCTTACAGCTCGTGTGCTGCGGCACTCGAGGAAATTGCATTTGCTTTGCTTATTGGCAGCAGCGAACAATGAATTGACCTCGATAGTTGTGAGGGAGTGATTCAATCTCCTCTGTACGTACCCACAGCCTTACAGAAAGGAAAACTCTCTGCTAAGTAAAGAAAAGAGATCAAAGTGAGGGAAGCACAGGCGCCTGCGAAATTAAGTCTTTTGTCTATATCTATGAACTCTAACTCGCTGTAAGGCGCTTCGAAGTGTCTGGATGATACAGACTTCTGTGCCGAGATGGCTTGCTTCAGCTTTCCTCGTGCTCATGTTGTGTGCTAGGCTCTAACATGTGTCTCCCACTTCGAGGGAGGGACATGTGGTTAAAGGTATCTGAATACAACATTGCCACGAAGTATTTGAACTTGGGGTATGGTAAGACTGAGTCCACTTGGTACGTCGGCGACTATTTGACCTATTATACCAGCCCCGGATGAAAGATGATGATGATGATGATGATGAGTGTGGAGCGGTCGGTGGAATGAAAATCTGCAGGGGAAACCGAAGTAGTCGGAGGAAACCTACGCCAGTGCCACTTTGTCCACCACAAACCCCACATGGCATGACCTGGGATGGAACCCAGGCTGCCGAGGTGGGAAGCCGGCGACTAGGCTCCTGAACAGTGAAGAGTAGAGCCTTCTGAGCTGTGACTCCGTGCACCCGGTGTATGTTTGTACTACAGGGCCTCAGGTCCGCTAAGTCACTGTTCTCAGTGTTAGCGCCTATAGAGTTTCACGCCTCGCCTAAGAAGGATGAGTTAAAGTTGAAAGTGTCCCGTAGTTCAGGCAGTTAGATACTGAATTTTCACCTTGAAGTTCCTAGTTCAGTGTCGGAGGAATTCGTCCGTGATTCATTGTGGAGGAAATAGTGCCGGGCCTAGAGCTCAGGGTTTATTTGGTTTTCCAGTGATAATCGTTAATTCATCTTTGCTCCATACTCATCTTTCACCGCCACCTGCCGTACACTGTACCCTGACTCTTCTGTCGTCTTTGGGTTTCATTTCGTAATCAGCTCTTCGCTGGTGGTAAAGTAAGGACCTTAAGGTTAGCAGTTAAAAGCAAGGATCTCACGTACATGAGGGAGTTACGCCTGTGGAGGCCACTCATTATCTTCGGATAACGGACTGGGTACGTATATAACTCGCATGGGAAGACAGTAAATGCATATTTATTCTTGTTCGGGAAATCCGTGTAGTTCGGAGAGGGCCCAGCTGCCTCCATCTTCATACTCAGCTTAGCGTCTGTTTCTTGCCTTTGTTTTCAACTTTGAAGATGGAGGTGATATTTCCCTTCAGAACGTCTGCCTGTTTCCGACATACACTTTGTTACAACCCTATAGCTCCTACTTGTCATCGAAAATTTTCAGATGACTGCGCGCGCATCGTCCCCGACGCAGTTGTGGCAGTTGTTCAACCACTCAAGAACTTCCCAGCATTTTATGGAACCCGAAGGTTCATTCCCGTGTTCACAACAGCCTTCCACTTGTCCCTATATTGAGCCAGATCAATCCAAACCATCCCATTCCATCATATCTCATTCAATGCGTAGTTTAGCAATGGCCGTGAAAGTAGGTTTTCGGGGAACTTATAATTTTGTTCAGAAACATCTGGTTCTTATATTGTCGATGGACAGTTTTGAACACCCTGTATTTGTGAGCCCTTCTGGTTGATTAAGGATACTCCTGTGTGATTAGTTCGGCAACTATTCCCATCAGTCTTGCGTCCTACTGCGGGCAAAGTTGTTGCTACCCTGGAGGAAACACCGTCACAATTGCCTTCCCATCTTTGTTTGTTCTCTGCATAGGAACGCGAGGCGGGGGGGGGGGGCGTCTGCGCAAACGGGAGAAATGGCTTATAGCGAAAGTTACTCAGAATTTGAATAGTCCTTGATTTGTGTAATGATCAACTGAGGGGGCGATTTGTAATGATGGACTGGAAAGGAAGCAGAAGGAAGTTCTCGTGGTCTGTTTTCAAATACTATCCCAACATTCACTTAGACACGCTCCTTCTGCAAACCTTCACTCAAGGCAACCCATGGTCTCCCTTTTCTCTTCCTCTCTGATGGATTTGATTCTGTCCTTTAGTGTTATCCGCCTTCTTGGCATAGTCATTTCTCTGTCCTGCCAATATGCAACCCCATATACAGAAGTTTCTCAAGAAATCCTAGTTGTTATACCCCTCGAAGATCCATTTAGATTGTCTGGAACGTCGCAGGATCGGAGAGCCATCTACAGGGCAGTGTTTGCCGATCTATCGCGCCATCGTTTTCATGAAAACCTAACACAAAACTAATCTAATTTAGATACAATGTGACGGAAAGATTTCCGTAAAACTTTACCGTTTTATTCGGTGTTTTGTCACCGTTTGCTATAACAGCGTCAATCTCTGTCGAAAGAAAACTTGTCTCTAGACTTGTTATGCTCAATGGGTCAGGTTGCCTCCCGAGAAGTTCGAACCCCTTAAGAGTAGATCAGTGGAGGGTTTAACTGTAGATACCGTAGCGAGTAATGGGAATTGTTAAAATGTACCTATCAATTTGGAACGGGCATTCCGCTAGTACCTAACGCTTGCCATTCTGTCATTACGTATGTCGGTAGTTCTCAAGAGGTCGTGACGTCAGGACTAGTAGGAGGAGATGCAGCCATGTTCCACAGTGGGCTCTATACTCGAGCAGCATCTGTTGCACATTGTTCTGTAATTTTAATATTGTCACGTATACGGGGTTACCGTTACTAGTAATAATGGGTTCTGGATTTGGTGATTGGGTTTATTGTTTACAGTTACAATCAGTCATGACCGCCGAGACCTCTGTTCATTCTGCTTCTCCTTTACGACTGCCTCCACTTCACTGAGTCTCCAGTCTCTACGAATCCGCTGCCTTTTATAAATGCCTCTCGGCCTGCATAGAAAACGCCACGTCGAACAGTTCCTCTGTTGCTCTGTTGATTGTCAAAGGAATCTTGTGTTTAGCACTTGTTGCCTGGCAACGACTAGTTCGATGCTATATGTTGTGACGGGAACGTGATTTCTGAGCCGTTGTCCAACAACGGACGTCTGGTTCTGGCTCCTCTTTTCCGGCTTTCGGCCGTCACGTCACTATATATTTGTTTTTATATTGATAATTGTTGCATTCTTTTTCAAAGGGTTTATGCTAGTCTTTATGTCTTTATATCAATTTTTCGCTGAGTATATTCTTTAACCATTTCTTGCCCAGCCTACGCCTACGGAGTACTTATTTACTTACTTACTTATGGAGGTGAGCCCTTATTGAGGAGAAGCCAATTCTGCAGCTACTCAAGAATTTCTCAGAATTTTATGGAACCCGAAGGTTCATTAGCATGTTCACCTGAGCCCTCCACTGGTCCCTATCCTGAGCCAGATCAATCCAATCCATACCATCCCATCCTATCTCTCTAAGATCCATTTTAATATTGTCCACCTATCTACTCCTTGGTCTTCCCAGTGGTCTATTTCCTTCTGGCTTTCCCACCAATATTCTATATGCATTCCTAATCTCCATTCGTGCTACATGCCCTGCCCATCTCATCCTCCTTGCCTTGATCATTCTAATTATACTTGGAGAAGAGTACAAGTTATGAAGCTCCTCATTATGCAGTTTTCTCCAACCTCCTGTCACTTCATCCCTCTTCGGCCCAAATATTCTCCTCAACACCATGTTCTCAGACACCCTCAGTCTATGTTCCTCCCTTAATGTCATAGACGCCTAAGGATTATACGAGTACGTACGCCTACGGATGACGTAATAAAATTTTCAGAGCAGAAGTTTGTTAAAATAAGTTCTGCACTGATAATTATGAAAGTAGCCTGCAGCCTGTGTGTTTAGGCCTGAGATTCGATGTTGCTCTTCTTGGTCAGATGGACTGTGAAGTTCCTCACGCTCCCTGTTTGCAAACCGATGGCTTGAACACACGACCGCACACCGGTGTGCAGTCTCTACAAATGACCACAATCCCGTGCTCATGCAGTTGAATGAGAACTACTTCCTGTGGCGGTTGATGGTCCCAAACCATTC
>NW_019738363.1:1589671-1613044 GCF_002891405.2 Cryptotermes secundus
GAAAGAGAAAGGCGCAGTGCAGAGAATAAAACGGAATTGATACCGATACTCCACATTTTCTCCTTTCCTTCTCGTGAAGTTGTTCAAGCAGAAAAGTAAACCTTTGTATTCCTTCTCCGCTGTCCTTGCTTTTGTTTCGGCATGCCATTTCGTTTTATATTCTGGCAAGCTGAGTCGCGGGCCCCAGTTTGTATAAATCCTAAATGTGCAAAGCTCAAAATAGCTTAGTGCATCAGCGGTTCATGTGTCACACAGCGCCTGCTTCGTCCGTGTACCTCGTCTGTCTTATCTTTCGGTCGAGGGAACTACAAAATATGATATTCCATATAGACAACGTCGCGGACAGTCGATATCGGTGGTCCTCTAGCTTATCATATTAGGAAATATCACAGATGATCTCAGACATGTGTAGATTTCTTGGTACTGCATTTTAATTAGCTCACGGGGACCGAATTTACCTGACTGAGGGCGGGATCCATATGTCGGCTTTTGTGAACACGATAATTGATCGTGCTGTTACACAGAAGCCGTGGAATTTCTTGCACCGGTGACGATTTGGCCGTGCCAGAGCTCGGGCAGTGGTCATCACGGCAGCCTGGATTCAGTACCAGGTTAGTTCATGTGGGACTGGGACTGGCAATTATCCGAAGCCTTTAATTTCCCTCCCCCCACTACTCACCGGTCATTAGAAGTGGATGTAGCAGACGCCTCTGTAACGACAGGACCAAGGCAGGGCGCTTCGGCATACCCGTACAGCTAAAAAACTGTCAAATTTTGAAGACGGGTCCTGTGCTAAGACGTTAGTTGCAATTGACATTACATATTTTTGTGTAAATCCTGTTTCTCCCACTGGAGCATAGGGCATGCGTGAAACGCCGTTTCACTTCAATTTCTTAATCGTGAAGTCAGTCTCTATGAATCCTATGACGGGGGATCAACCCTGTCGCAAGACCGCTCCCTACACACACAAACAGAATAAACGCACATAGACATTTATGCCTCGAGTGGGATTCGAACCCATAATCCCAGTGTTTTCAAGTCTAAAAAGCCAAGATTAACTGCCGTAGGAATCCGTTGCTCTGAACACGCGACACTCTCTATCCGCAAAAGTTGGTATTAACTTCGCCAACAAACGGCGGTCGCTCGGTCGGTGTAGTTCGCTTGTGGGCTAAAGGCCACGGAGGAAAACCAGTGATTTAGCGGGCAAATACATGTTATGTCTTAAGCCACGCAGCCATTGTGATCGAATTGTGTAGAATTATACATCCGTATAAACTGAACTGCATAGGGCGGAGTACTCTTTCATAAATTGGGATGACGCGCTGTATATTCCGGCTACGTTTCGGAGGAAAATACTCTCTCCATTTTCATGACCGAAGAATAAATCAATAAGAAGCTAGTGGAAAGCAGAACCACATAGACGCAGCAAGTTACACCGAAACGTCGATGGAATTATACCAGGCAACTCGACATTACTTTCGGGAATTTAGTACGCTTCGTGGCCACCTCAAGTCCACCAATTTGACAGTTGATCGACTGGTGGAAACACTCTTCGTTTCTTGCGGAAATTAAACCCAGGAAGCTTCACGCAGAGCCCTGAACTTAATGTTATATTTACACACTGCGTGCTCTAAGTCCTCTCCCGAGTTTGTGCCAATATATTTCACGTCATACATGTTGACATGATATATTTGCAGGCCTGATATGGTTTTAAATGAACAGGGCACAAAATCGTTAAGTACAAACGTAATGCGCACTTCGCTGCGTCTGCTGGTGTGTACAGTTCCTACCCGTTTGTCTACACCGCGTTAGTATAGCGAACTCTTGCGGAGGGCATTTCAGCTTGTCTGTACTCGTGCCTGCCGCTGAGTGTGCGTAACGATTTCCCTCCTGTGGTTGCCGGATCATGCTGTTTCAAACACTATTTGTCTTAAGCAGATTCTAAAGGGTTCTGACGATGGTGGATAACACACAGAATTACTGGGTTTTTGGACTTTTCCATCGTCCGGAATTCTAGGTAATAGAGGACGCGACGTTTCGGAAACTGGACCTGTTTCCTTCTTCGGTTAAGAAAGGAAGACACCTATTCAGTTGAGATTAGCTCTTTCTAAGGAGCCCAACAGAGTAGGTGTCTTCCTTTCTCACCTGATGAAGGAAACATCCACTTTCCGAAACGTCGCGTCCTCTGTTACCTTGAATTCCGGACGATGGAAAAAGTCCCAAAACCCAGTAACTCCTAATTGTCTTGCTGCAGTAAGCCGATTAACAGTAAGAATATGGCGCATGGAGATGAAGAAGGCGAGAAAAGGAGAAAGAAGAAGAAGAAGATGAAAGAGAAGGAAAATAGGTGAAGAGAACCGGAATCTGAAAGGGACAGTTGAATGACGTTTTTAATAAAGTGACACATCGCCAGTTGAGGTCACATATCTTGGTACGGTGGTTAGTAGTTTCGGCTTGTTTTCTTCAGATCTTGGTTCGATTCTCTGCCCAAGGATCCGTTATGCTGATAAGTTTATTTTGTTGGGTGGAGGTTGTTTTCTCTGGTCCTACTGGAATGTTCTGTGACGGTGTCTTAGGTGGGCCTCGGTAACTTACTTTCACCATTCATGATAGTTTTATACTTACTCACTATCTAACGTAAGCAGTTGATGAAGCGAGAAACAATTTGCCAGAAAATCCTGTGTTCAGTGGTACTGAAGATGCTCCTAATTCAGTACAATAACAGGACGAGAATCGAGGTTGCAGCCCCAGCAGCGGTATTTTCCTTTCTACAACAGCCGCACGGGCTCTGGGGCCCACCCAGTCTCTTAGCCAATTGCTACCGGTGACTCTTCCGCCGGGGGGGGGGGGACTCATGTGACTGATTACTCACCTCTGTCCTGGTCGAAGGTTAAGAAATGCTGGAGCTACACCTCCACAACAAAGCCAAAGTTTATAGTGGGCATTAGTGCAAATCCTTTGCCTGTTTATCGTCAATTGATTGGTTGAACATTTGTAGCTGATTATCATAAATTAAACTTTTTTCCACATTCAGGTGGAAGATGAAGGATGACATATATATTAGTTGATGATTCGAAGGCTTCTGAATCTGGGGAATTTGCATAGAGTAACTAGTCTCGGCATAGATAATTTTTCTCAGTCTGTGGGTCGTGACTCCACAGGGGCTCGTGACGTGCTGTAAGATAGGTGGACATGATCGCAAGAATTATTTAAAGTATAGTTGATTTCATCTTGAATTTAGTGTAGATGTCTTCGGGAAATGTAGTTGCAGCTGGCGAAATATTTCACAAATAGATTGTGACTGTACAGGAAAATGTTATTGCAGAAGGGTGCAAAGCTATTTAGGTTTCTGATGTCATTGTATAATATGGGTGGAGGGATGGCAGAAATGTGAGTATTCTGTTTCTGCGGGGTTGCTGTAACACAAGATTTGGGTATCCTCGCAGTAGAGGGCGGCCATGTCAGATTTATGACTCTCATGACGCTAAGTGTAATGCTTAATTCTCGCATGTGACTCCTTGTGGTTGGTCGATATTACGACTCTTTTATACTGTCACGTGTTTATGGCTCCGTGACTAACAATAACGGGTTCTGCACTGGATGACTGGATTTATTGACACCTTGTACAGTCTCTCCTAATCACAAGCAACACCAGCAGCTCACGATCAGTAACTGCATAAGACTCGCTCCATTCTCGTTCTGATCCTCATTCTCTTCATTGTTCCACAACTGCCAGCTTCAGAACTCGACTGTCTTATACCCACTTTGCACGGACCCCACGTAAAACACAACCTATATCGTCGACAAAGCCTGTTAATTGCGCCGTTGCCTAGCAATAGATCTCATGTCGTTCCGCGGATTTGATTCTGCGGGAATCTGTTTAGCAACCCGTTGCGTAGCAATGAAAATGACGCGGATCACATAGAAAACACTTCTTACAGTACCTTTTCTATTGTTGCATGCGCGTATTTCTGGCGTTGCTTAGAAATGGGTCTGCATGTTACAATACTAAAGACTGAGGCAGATCTTTCATCTGAGAGGTGCGTTAATATCCACCAGACTAAACGGAGTCATGTCTAGGAATACAGTAATCTTCATATTCACTGCCGTAGCCTGTAGAACCACTGTTGGATATGTGCCGTTGTTGCTCTGAGCGATGTAACCGTGACGGATGGACGTGAGGCTATTTGCTATCAGCGCTGTAACTTGCCATCAACCGAATGAACCTTCTGAATGTGTTCACATAAGGAAAGTGCAATAACTTGGTCCTCAAATAAAATGAAGGAAAAAACCCTAAATAGCTTTTCACTGCTGTACTTTATTTTATTACGTCAGACGGGTCTCAGAATGTGTTAGCACGGTAACCTACTAAAGGAAGAAAAAGGAAGGAATATCGTCAATAGAATATTTGCATGGTAACACTGGGTTCGTCACACAGGCTGCCTCCTGCTGCCGGTTCCTACGTGCGGCATCGCCTTTCCGTCTGCTCTCGGTAACTCTCAAGGCTTCACTTCATTCCAAAATTTCCCTGCTCATTTGGGACACGTAGGCTCATCACCGACATCAAATAACCCGCACTTCCGGTGTGGCTCACAACTTTAGGCTAACTTCTGTAGGTACGGAGCTTTCGGAGGAACCTGCTTCCTCCATTCTCAGGAAGATGCGAATATTCTTACCCAGTATGAAGTCCTGTATGAGACTGCTCACCGCAGTGAGTATTAATATCATTGTCTTCTGAGACAGGACGTTGTTTGGTTCGCTGTATAGCTACTAACGCTTCGAAAACACTTCTGCCTCCATCTTCAGGAAAATGCGGGATATTTGTTCTGTATGAGATTTTAGATCCTGGGGCCAGCGAATATTAAGATAACTGTCTTCTGAGATTTGACGTCGTTCGGTTTGGTATGTTGGTACCAACTTCCTGGAGTTGGCAGTTGCCTTCGTGTTCCTGACTGTCATCTCGTGGGAACCAACGTGACGATATTATTACAGGCATGGGATATGAAAGTGGGGATTAGATTGAACCGGCTCATGATACAGCAGAATAACAAACTTTTATGATCACGGTAAGCCTTTTAGTTTTACAGTTGGTGGAGGTTATTTTTGTTCTGCTTAAGTACTACCGACTTTTCAAGAATAGCACGCACTGCAATGTGAACTAACTCACTGGAGAGTCAACTTCTGCCTGACTTAATAGCCAACTGGCAATTCCACGGAGCTGAGCTCTTCTTGAGAAGCTTCCAGTCTCTTAGCCACACAACAATTTTATCGGTCCCTCCACTGGTCCATATTCTGAGCCAGTCTAGTCCACATCACTCAGTCTACCCCAGTAAATAATCATTTGCGAAATTCCCCATAATAGACTGTTTGATTTTTTAACATTCCAATGAAAATCACTGTTTTTGTGACCCACTAAGATTCGTGCTCGGTGTCAGATTCCAGACTTAAAGGAATTGAATATTTCAATAGGGAAGTATCTGCTCATTTTTTGTAAGTAATGTAGCTGAGAACTGACTTTTGAGTGCCCCATTAGAGAACCAAACCCTTCAGTGCTCCACTTTCGAATTTCCCAGAGCATTACTAACTTCTGAAACTTCGTTATGAATCCAGTTTATGATTACACTTACACGGAACTGATTTGCACATGACTCAAGAGGCGCTGTACAGAACAAACTTCTAGTGTCCGCCTTGTGTAACTGAACATAAGTAACCTTACCGTAGTAATAAGATGCCTTCTCTCTCCTCGTTTATTGCTTTTCCGAACGCAATTTCTTTATTTCTTCATTTGCTTTTACAAGTTTACAGGATTCAGGAGAAGTAGGGCGCAATCTGCAGTGCGTGTTGCTTGAATAATGCATGGATATCGACGCCTGTAAATTTTCATCAATCTGGAATTCCTGTCCGACACTCTGCGCTGCGTGTAGGCTAATTGTGGGAAGGAGGGGGCGGACGGACGGGAGCACAGATTGTTTCCCATGTTCTGTGACTTCGGTTATGTAACCTCGGATAAAGGGACGGGGTATCTGTGACGAACTTTCAAGAATATCAAATGAAGCGGCAATACATTATCTCAACGTTTGCCTGAAAGGGCTTTTGGAAAATTCACGACAAATCCTAGATGTATCAGGTCAGTTACATGACGAACACAAACCAGGAATATTAGCCACTACACTGCGACTTTCAGACAAGACTTCGAGCTGGACGATAGTGGAACCGAGGTTCGATTTCCGGAAGGGTCAAAAGACCCCTTGCCGTCCGACAGTACTGGATCTTCTCTTTACCCAAGGGCGTGAACTTGACCACTCTCTCTCATGTAATACTCACTTCTAGAATGCACGGAGTTATGCCTTCACTCCAGTACACTTAACTGTACAGTCACAGCTCTAACTGGGCTTTAATGAATGCAGAATTTGCTTATCTCGGGAGACTATTGTAGCATTTGGCTAATAGGACAGTGGAGAACCACAGATCCTAACGGTGGTGGGTCCTCATGCTGAGATCGAACCCAGAATTTTGCGAATACGAAGCATCGTCCGTTATACTACAATAGGAAAGCAAACACAAATGTGTGATTACATTTTAACTAAATTGGAGTCGGAAATCCCGAAGGAAAGAGGCCACTTGAATAACCTAATCGTAGATGCGAAAGTAATGTTCTGTTTGACCTTTAATAAATATGGTCTAGGATGTGAACTGCGCTCATTTGGTTTAAAATAAAGTCCAGTGACTTGCTTTTGTGAGCATGGAAACACCCCTTCTGTTTATCAATGAAAGATGGATAATTTCTTAACTGACAGTGATTGTCATTATCTCCTGGAGGATTCTGCTCCATGTAAGTAGTTACATAAGAACTAGCGCATCTGTTCGCGTTGCATGAGCGTAATGCGCACGGTGGATCGGTCGGGTAAATTGCTGCTGGTCTTCGCCAACACAGCCGAACTTGATTTCGGGACCCGTCGGGATCCTTGACTATTTTTGTTCTTTCCAATAATTTTACATGGTTTTAATGAGGCCTCTTAAGCGAAATGAGGGGTGTGACTACAACTGGTCACTCACTCCCCCTCTACTGGAGGGGTGACTCGAGCGGGCACTCACTAACTGGTCCCCTCCTCTCTCTCTATCTCTCTCTCACACACACATATACACAGGTATTCAGACCCGCTGACTGACTCATGAATTGCTGCTGGCCCTCGTCAGCACAGTAATTCATGGCTTCGAGGCCGTGAGACTCATGACCATATTTTAGTGTCTGATGGCTCTAGGAGTCTTAAGCTAAATGTGATCGGTAGGTTAAACTGCTGCTGACCATTGAAAGCACAGTAATTCTTTGTTTCCGATCCCTTTGGGACCCACGATCACATTCCTGCTTTTTTCCAAGACTTTTGCATCTTTTGAAATGTGACCTCTTCAACCAGAGGAGGGGTGTGGCTACACTGGTTACTCCCCCTTTACTGGGGGGGGGGTGACTTGAGCGGGCACTCTCTCACTAACACACACGCTAACTGCTTCTTTTCTCGCCGACAGTACTCCCAAAGTTCTGGTAGAAGGCGAATTCCCCACGCCAAGAACAGCGGCAGAAGAGCCCCAGGTTCCCCCACATTGTACAGTCTGTACATAAAATATGCCCGCCCGATGAGAACGTAAAAGAAGCACCAATTTAAATAAAAATAACAACTCCAGAAGATGCTCCGGCTTTTCTCCGTATCCTAGCAATGACCCCAGCGTTGTGACGACCCCACAATTGTCACTGTTTCATTGTTACAGTTCCATTCAGAGGGAAAAAGTTGGCTTGCACTCAACCCCATGCATTTCAGTTGTCTAAAGCCACCCGAAGCCCACTGCTGTCGAAATAGATGCACCGATGTGGAAATGTATGAACAGCAAACAAACATTTGCACATTCTTGCTTGTCGTGTGCAGTGAGGTAGCGATTAAGCGTTTTATTCGACTTTTCGGCTGCGACACGCCGCATATCTGTGTGGCAGTTTGGCGATGACCACAGGGAATTGTGTTCGGTCATGATTCTGTACAAAAGTTTTCGTTTCTCGTATAGATCAATACCCCTTTGTTGTGTGTGCGACAGGAAGTTCCAGCACTGTAATTACTTGGTCATGTCGGGGTCCTCTTCAATTGCACAGTACTGTTTCCAGCTCCAAGTATTCATTATTTCACTGTTCTGTGTGTACTCAATAGCCCTCGCATTGGCAACGTTTTGCTGTTTGAATTGTAAAGTGCCTCATTGAGTTGCAGTTCGCAAGGTTGCCAACTGTCTGCCTGGTATGTTTTGTATGTGCATATCTGTCGCTATCTCCCATGTTTGTCACTTTTATGGGAAATGTATTAACGTTGTCCGTGTTATGAACGAGATAGAACGTTTAACCCCATAGGATGCAGTGGCTACTGATGTACTGCTTGCTTGAACATTAAAAATGTTCTATATTTTGCCACAGAAGTCTGTCAAAATGTGCCTCTTAATTTGAAAATATGTCTGTCCGTCCGCGTCTAATAACTCCTGAGTCGCTGAACGGATTTTCATGAAATTTGGGATTGCTTGCATCAGCCAACAGTTGTTAACATGCGCCAATTTTATGTAACATAAGACAACAACAGCAGACCCTTTACGCGCAGACGTTCTGACTTTCTTTGTGCTTAACTCTCTGAATGTCTCGAACGAATGTTGTAGAGAAACCTGAAACACATTTTATATTTCGTACATTCTCTCTTTGTGTCTTACGGTTTCTCAAATAAGTAACCGAAAATAATATAACGTTGCAGGCTTGTTATACCATGCGTACGTGTCCTAACCTGTTATTGTCCAGTAACTTCTTCCTAAGTCCTCAGATATTAAAATCTTACGAAAGTATAACATTTGGATATCTGAAACGGCACAACCACACGTGGTCTCAAGTGTTTATAATGGATTGTGCCTTATTTAACTGTCTAGGTAAAGTCATCCAGAAAGAGAAGTTCGTGGTTTCAAACCCGGTACTTAAGAATATGATGGTGCTATACGATAGAATTAAAGAGGTGTTAGTGCTCGTGGAACTTAGATTTGGGATTTTCCGTGCAATTAGCATTTGAAACTATAATAAAAGTTGTGTCTTGTAGCGCTTCTGCAGTGCTACTAGCTGTGTAGAATGTTTCCTAACTAAGGTACAGGTTCTGTCTTACGGTTTAAAGTAATTGTAGCAGTGCCGGCTGGTGGAGTTGGTATAAACAGTATTTCAGAATAGTGGGGGAGAACGACATCACGGTGCTTTAACCCCTAACATTCATGCTACCGTGTGCCTGTAATTTCATATACTTTTCTGTGTAGGTTCTTTTACTTGTGGGATTGGAGGAGACTGAGTCCATGGGATTGAGACCTCAAATGTTGCTATTCTCCCAGCAGTTAGGACTTGATGTTTATAGATTGACGAGAGGATGTTATAAAATGAAACGTGCTATATAATTGGCTGTGTGACAAATTGATAAATTCTTTGAAAGGGGCAGTTTTATGACCAGTAAGGAAAGTGACAAAATATTAAAATGTATAGACTTAAGAAGAACAATCTCTTATGAGATTTGATGCCATATAGTCCAGTAGAAATCCACCATCCTTTCGCAGTAAAATGTTACTTCCATCTTCAGGGCCAATGAATAACCCAAGCGAGGAACCAGCAAGAAGCAGGCGGAAATCGTTGCTTTTCTACAAATGTGAACATATAGGCAGAAAGATCCTCTGAAACGTCGCTGTATTTCTGCAGGATCACACTCGTTACAGAAGATTGTACTTTTCATGGTCGCCGCTATATGATGCCCATATCCAGTATGTGTGTGTATATATGTGTGGAGAAACGTTTTGACATGATTGTGATATGACGCCCAGAAGCCGGAATAGTGAAATCAGAGGAGACATCGATTGCTAGGCAACTGCCCGATGAACACATACCTACGGCAACGAATACCCAAGCAACAGTCGAATAGCTTCCGTTGCTATGCAGCGACGGTGTAAACACGCCTTCTCAGAAATAGAAAGACTGTGTTTTCTGCGTGATCAGTGCGGAAGGTTGTAAAAAGAACGAAGAAGATCGCTTTGAGTTAATTGTTTCGCGACAAGAGTCTTCCAGGACATGAGCTTGGGAGCAGAGGAATTACTGAGTCGAGTTCTGGAGTTGGCAGTTGCAGCAGGGAACAGAGAGATTGCAGTCGAAGGCGATTGACAAGAAATGGCAACAAAGAAATTAGACTGCGCGAAGAAGACTTCATGTGTGCTGCAGTTACAATGAGACGATTATAAATCCGTTGACAGAATACGACTAGTGAAGACTGAGAATCCTAGTGCGTGTGTAACGGTGAACTGTAAATTGTGTAGATCAGCGATAGCGCTGTAATTGTATGTAGTTACGAGTTGAGTATGTAAGGTGTCAAATCCAATCATCCAATCCAAAACCCCGTCTATAAGTCACACAACCCCCTACACGTGGCAATATAAAGTGTGTGAAGAGATTTAGGATCATTTCCACGCCACGATTTTGTAGGTCTCCTAACCATGTGCAATTTTCCGATCCTATCGTAGGTTATTTAGGAAGATCAGAATTTGTCTCTTGGAATTTAAGAAAAAAAAACCGGAACGTATCTGTAAGTTTCCTGTGTAGCAGTGAGTTGTCAGTACCTCACTTCAAACCAAATATTCGTTCGTGAACCTCACTGTTCAAAGTATGAACCTCCACGTTATATACAGGCGTTCTTTCCTTTGAGATGCTTTTGTTTTCCTCTTACTTTGAGTTTTCTTCCTGAACAATTCGTGTACAAGTGCTGTAATTATTCTCTTTAACTGAAGTATAAAAAAACCTTTTCTGTCTCTCTTTGTGAGAAGTTTCAAATTATATCCCACTCACGTCCTCCGATATCCACGCATCTTATCATTCCAAACTTTTATCCGTCTGGACTGAATTTTTGTTTCTCTGGATTCAATTTTCTTCATAATTGCACCCCTGTTGCCACTATTGCGAAGCGCATTTTGTAGAGCTCTTTGTCGAACTCAGACTCCCATGTCACTGTAACCATAGTGACAGCATCGGCTGTTATTGTCGGCAGGAAATTACAGAAGTGAGGACCTCCCTGTTAAATGAGCTGCAAAGATGTCGAGAGAGAGAAAAGAGAAAATTGTCGTTCTTTTAAATACTAATTGAAATAAATTTCTCACCTCTCTCTCTTCTCGACCTTTTCATTTGAAATGGCGACTAGCGGTAGCTGCCGACGCTCCCACTTTGCGATAATGAACAGGCGTCACAAAGATAATTCATCTAGAACAATTGCACCTTATCTGCTTCACCCTCCTAATTTCAGCTTTATGTTCTCCGCAGTAAAATATTCTGCATCCTGCGGAAACCACTCTTGAAAGGAAGGAATAGCTGGATTGTCCTCAGAGATATATAAAATAATTGTTCGTGCCCCATTTCTGCGAAAAGTGTCACAGAACTTCCTTCTTTGCCCTCTTAAACTTGGCTCATGCCGTCAGTGACAATAAACCCCTGCGGCCACTCTGGTCACCGTGCCAATTTTAGTTAGGCTGGAACGCACATCTGGCACAGCACCCAACCCGAAATATGTCGCTTGGTTGTAATGTTTACTTTTCCATTTTAATTAGAAAATTAACGTAGCATAAATCGTGTGTTGTTTCAGCATGTTCTCGGAACATGGACACTTTGAAGTCTGCATTGACTCTCTTGTCTGTGCCAGTTACTTCTGACAGGATCTCTCTCTCCCTCTCGATGGTTGTATTTTGTCATTATTTACTATATATATATATATATATATATGCCTGTGTATTTTTCTATCTGTATATACTGTCACGGGTATGCGTGACTATAGACGGCATTTTGAAAATTTGGATTTATTGACAACTTACCTGTCGTAACTACAAATAACTACCTAACAGCATCGCTGATTTCCGCACCTCATAAATCTGTACAACATACACTATATCTTCTCTAGCCTGCAGTGCCTCCACTAGACGTTTCTTGGTAACGGCTTTCAATAATTGTCATTCCTCAAGTCCTCTCTGAACGGTGGCTCACTTCCGACTGAACTATTCTTGCTTTAGTTGTCCTCCTTATAACCCCCTTTGCAGGAACGAGTAGAGGACATCGTTTCCAAAACACCTCTATTGTTACATGCGCATCCGTTGCCCTGGGAACTGGTTTATTTTTGCAATCGCTACCTAGTGACGTCAACATTCTGCAATACCTACCTATATATCTACCCGTATCTATTCAACTATTTATGTATTGATCTCTATATTTTTGTTATTTCCTTCTGTCTGTGTGTCTAATTATAAAAATCTATCTTTTCTTCTGTCTACACATGTATCTGTCTAGCTGTCGTTCTGTGTGTATATTTGTCTGCCTATCTATCTCTCTCCGTCTATCACAGATTTCAGAGCTATTGGTTATACAAACAAACTCTATAAAAACTGTAAAATGAACAGCTGTTAATACATAATAGTATATTGTATTGCCTACAGTATTGCGTAGTTGAACTGTAAGAAATAAATACAAGTGATATGTTTTCTCTTGTGGCCCTGTGAATGTCGAAGTTTCCCTGTAGTTGAGCACCATTCATCGGGCAGATCACTAAGATGCTGCATCGTGTAAGGAAAATTGTGCAGGTTATTTAACTGCGAACTTAATCTGTCAGTAGCTCAGTTTTTCTGTCGATTTGTGTGCCTACCTACTTCTGTGCATGATCTGCTTCATGACTTGGAACTGGAAGACGTTTCAGAAGTTGGTAGCTCCTCGCCAGTGTCAAATGTTCCATTAATCTCCCTGCACTGAGCTCCCGCAGTTTTACTTTGCATTCACAGCTCGAGACAGCGAGTTCAGAAACAAGGAATCTCATATTAACACACTCATGTCACATGATACAATGAGAAGCACAGACAGCTTATAGCTACATCATAGCATCTGATTACTAAACAAGTCGCTGTTTGCCTTCCACCATTGTTGTTCAGTAATTACATAACGACAGCGTTACAAGGCGCGTTCCTAGCAGGGAACTCTCATATGCTCGTAACATCACCAAAATGGCGAACATCTTGTCTTAAACACGTATATGCTTCTGATTAACATATATCCAGTGAATAGCGCTGAGTTCTGGTATGTAACGTTCTGTGATCCGGTATAAATCTGCAGTCCCTTCATACTCACCGCTGTAGGAACCTTAAGCACTATACCATGAAGACATGTTCGAGAGTGCAGGTATGGCTCCAACGTTCTTGACCTCGGCACTGGATAGAGATGAGCTCCAGTGTATTAGACATATTTCTTCGCCTGAAAACACAACTTAAAGTTACTTTGCGTTGTTCACACCCAGAGATATGATGCTATAAACACTGAAACACTCTAGGCCAGGTTCAAACTGTGTAGTCGCACGCGCTAATTTGGAAATCATAGCGCATCATAAACGCCAGCAGATAAGATTGTGTTACGTTTTTTTTTTTTTTGCACGAAGTAACTAATCTTAAAGCCTGTAGGGAAAAGCACGTGTCTCCACGCCTCCCTGTCCGCATATTTCAGGTCAAGACGGCTTGTGGTCAAAGTCTTTACAAAGACGTATAATGTAATTTAGCATTTAATAAATATCTACATCTTAAAAGATTACTTTCCTATGTGAATAAATGAGCATTAGCATAACATTATGCTGTTTCGAAGAAATTTTTCAAATATAAGCTGTCTGTATAATTACGATTGAAATTTATGAGTGGATTTTGATGAAATTTTATCGTAGAAGTCCTCACAAAATTTTGTAAAGAAAAGATGTAGAAGCTGTGTTTATTCCTGTACACGTTGCTCCCCTGAAATCTTTTATATTATAGTGGTATTTACTGACACATGGAAAGGAACTGGACATATATTGCAGCCGGGATAGCTTAACCGGTATAACAAGGGCCGGACAGCCCACGGATCTGGGTTAAATTCCCGGCAGGGCCAAGGAATATTTCTCTTTACATCATCCAGACCACCTCTGGGACCCTCCCAGCTTCCCATCTAGCCGGTGTCAAGGCTATTTCCCCTGCGGTGAAGCAACCCGGTTGTGAACATGACCACTCTGCTTCATCTCGCTCTGAGGTGAAGAATTGTGAACCTCTACCTCCACTCCCTCCATACACCTTCATGGTTCTGAATTAATTAAGGACAAGGGAAACTTTATATTTTGTAAGTGTATATCTCTTTGATTTTTTCGAAATAAATATTTTTATTTATATTAATTTCATCAACAACAAATTCGTATTTAGTCACGAACCATGACATGGCGTTTTCCTGCTTCGCATTAATTTGGAATATACAAAAAAGTTGCAGCGCCCTTTGAAACAAAGGAAACTTTACCGCAAAAGGTAAAGTTGTCCCTGTGCTCAGTTAATTAAGCATTACTCTGTGAAGATGTAAGGGTGAGTGGATATGTAGATCACGTTTCCTTGACCGGCACTACTTGGATGTGAGTGGCCAGCTTAAAGCCCCGGCCCCATTACCCCCGGTACCCGGGCCCCAGAGCTGGCCTGGACGACAAGGAAAAGAGAAAATTCTTGAGCTTACTGGGACTCGAACACCGAACCGTCAGCCGTCAAGCTCGCAGGCATTCGCTATACTGACTGCATTATTACCGTACTCAGTATTAAAGCGGTGGTTTGCAACTGATTTATATAAAATCGTTTGCTACAATTTTAGTCACCCTTTGCCGTCAGATACCAGAAACACCTGCAGTGTCTGGTTCCCATGTGAAAGTTCTGCAGCGGTACTATTGCCGGGTCTCGTTTCCTCGATAATTTTGTTATTATTTTTCTCCCTCTTCCAGCGAACATCTGCGCTTGACCAACTCATTTAGGAACAGGCAAGAGAACAGAGCTGCACAGCGGTGAATTTAGGAAACTAATCGCCCTATAAATGGGGGAGTTTCATCCTGGTTTCTATAATACAGTGGAAATAATACAGAGGACTTTTATCGGACACCCAAAGAGATATACGGAACGAAGTGGCTAATTAATCTTTCAGATTTATTAGTGTCCAGTTTCCTGGGCTTGTCCGGACAACTATGTGGACAGTTGTACACGACTGGAAAAGAAAGTGTTCTGCGTTCCCGGAAAAGGGCCGTAAGTCCAGTTTATTGTAACATGGGAAATATAGGTCACTTTCCTGGAACTCAACACTCAGACACATTTTTCAGTAATTCAGCCCCGAGTGCGGTGAAATTGAATCGCTATTTATTACAAAATCATTAAAGGAACATCAAATAACATACTATTAAAGTAAAGTAAAAGTAAAGCTATCCCTGTACCAGGCCGTGAAGGCCCATATGGTTGTGAGACGCTGAGGGTCCCACATTATCTAGACAATGGGCTCAAAAATGGCGGTAAGCTCAGCCCTACGCGCCGGCTACGCTTTACTCCCCAGGAAAATTATTTAATTAATTCCTGGTACTCATTTCTGTTAGCGGCTGAGTCGACCCCAGGGCCCTAGTGCGGCTGGAAGGATTAGGTCAATTGAAAAAATCCAATGACCTCATCGGGACTTGAACCCGCGACTTTCCGGCTTGCAGCATAGTGCCTCAACCAACTACGCCACCGCATGCTCCATAACATACTATTAAATATTTAAATTATTCAAAATAAAATGGCAATTAGTATTTTGCCATAGATTTATTAGAGCTACGATTCGAAGCACCAGAAAGTTACAACACGGCCTAAGTCCGAACTTGTCGTAAAATAAACCCACAAAACATGAAGTTCCCATGTGCTTAAGTAAGCATCGATTAATGAAAGTGCAATGGAATGTGAGGGGTAAACGAGAGAGAGTCAGTAACTAGGGTACAGATGGATATACACGTAAAACCTTGAGAAAACGTTTATTTCTCGACATATCCTCCACAAATATTCATACACCTCTTCCATCGCCTTACCAGTGCGTCGAATCCCGCAGCACAGAAGTTCTTGAATGTTGCGTCAGCCACTTCCGCACTTGGTCGCGCATCACCTCCGACTTTCGAGTATTCTTAAGAGAATTTCTCGACCCAGTTGTGAACCACTTCACGCGACAAACACTTTCCACCGTAAACAGGAAACAGTTCTCTAGGAACACCCTTTGCATTGAGATTTTTTGACCACAAAAACGCACAACAGAACAGTGCTCTTCGGTATTATACTGCTCAAGCACGGTCGCCATTTTGTCCACTGAAACAGCCTCTCAACATGCGCATGCGCGTCTGTTACCTATACTTTAGTGAAGCTGTACTGTGCTGCTACCTAGTGATACACATAGAAACCTATTACGTCCATTGCAGCTGTTTTGCTTCCATTTGTGGTCTGTTAACTGACAATGTCTCTCTTATCTGCACGCACCTGAACCTAAACATTGGATGGAAGGGAGTATTCTCCATGACGCCCCGACAACTTTACCCTCGCGGGAAGATACCTCCATGCTCGTTGACTAAGAGGATGGGCGGACCCCAGAACTGGATTGGACGAGTGGAGGAAAGTCTCTTGCCCCTATAGAGACTCGAACCCATTCTCTAGTAGTGCAACTCGTATAGAGATATCCTGGCTCCAGGAGAGTTAGAATTAACATGGGGCGTATAGGTTTGCTAAAGCCTGAAGGTTTATCTGTTACAAATGTGTGTGAACATTTCCCCGGCATTTCTGTGTCCTCTTTCAAGTTTCTTGTGACTTTTCTAGATCTCTCAGTGTAATTTCGCAACCAGTACATTACGACTCCTCCGTGTCATGTACTTCCCAGCCCACTGTGATCATCCTAGTTCTATGTGAAGCCGTAGGCGCGAGATACAGCCCCTGCTTACTTCGTCACGACTGTGTAAGCATTGTTTCCAATTGTCAATCCTCTTCTTGATGAAATTGATGTAAGCCACTGTTGCTTTCAGCGGCATATGAAAGACTGGCCAATGTTATGATGTTGCAGACCAGCAGCCTCATGAAGAGCTGTCTGAAACTAAGTCCGCTCCTTGCGGTGGTTGCTACAAGACGGGAAGTATTTCTTGACTGCAGTTACAAGAGTCGCTCTACAAACATTTTATGTCTGTGTTCACTTTCTTCATTCATTCATTTTCATTACTTTTCTCTTTCTGTTGCTTATTTCTTCATTTCATATAACGATCTTTGTTCATTTCTTTCTAGCTCTTTCCACAATTCTTTTTCCTTTCATTTTTCTTCTGTTCGTTCCTTCAGTCATATTTTCATGTAGAGCTAATAAAGAGATGTATAAATCCTTCTACAGTTATAAACAAGCTTTATCATTGTTATTGCGCAAATTCTGGCCACCATGACAACGAATTGAGAGGCACTAACGTTGCGTAACGTACGTTTTGTAATAGGCCACGAACAAGCGAGCAGCCCATTGTTATAGTGTATCGTGTCTGTTCGGTGAGTACTGATAATATTTTGGTATGGATATGCAAGTGTACTCTACTGAATGAATGAGAGGATTTACTTTTCACTGTTTATACTGTTTATGTGTGTTATTCATGGCAGATGGAGTCCAGCGTCAGCCTCGACGCATCCTTCGACAGAGTATATACTGGAAGTTAGTGTAGGAGTAAACATGGGATGTTAACAGTAACAAGGTTCAAGAAACAAATGATACAAACTTCCCCTTGAATTCTTAACGGATGTTACATTAGTAATTATGCATTCTAATATACTTTCACGTATTGGCTTGGTGAATTGATTTATTGACCACTTGCAAACACCACTCGGAACTATAAGTAAATAGAACGTTATTCTTGATAGCAACACTCTGCAAATCACCACAGCACCCGCTAAGTCTTTTTCGAGCCTGCTATGTCATCAGCCGTTTCCTGGTAACGGCTTTTAAGAATGGAGATTCCTGAGCTTCCCGTGCTCGGGCCCTATCTTCAAAACCTTCCATGCAGAACTCAACTCTCAACTAACAACTAACTCCCACTCTGGCGGTCATTTCACGCCAACCTCCTAGTCTTCTCCTCACAGGATGGCTCTCGACTGAGAACTCAGTTATAGAGCCGTCAGTTCTCAGTCTCACTGGCGGAGCTCAACTGAACTGGTTGCCCCAGTTCTCTTCTTTATAGCTCCTCATCGCGGACCGCATAGACAACATCCCGTTTCCTGCGTTGCGACGTGAACGTGTTTGCCGAGCCTTTGCACAGAAACGCGTCTGATATAATCACCTATCTCACGATCGTTGCATAGCAACGGCAATACACGCTGCGTAAGGCTGACAGCCTTACCGCCATCTTTGAGCCGATTGTCAAGGTAATGTGGGACCCTTAACGTCTCACAACCCAATGGGTCTTCACGGCCTGTTACAGGGATAGCTTTACTTTTTTACTTTATTAGAGTAGTATAATCAGAGATGAGTACAATGATATTGAAATATATTAGGCTTGTCGCCAATGTCGAGTGCAGTACGTCATAATACGACGCTGTTACTGCTCTGCCAAGGCTCTCGTACTGTTGTCATAAAAGAAATCACTTTTCTAGGTTATGGTTGCTTTTATGATCATCCATCACGTGCATATAATCAGGTTTACTTCGGTACTTTGAATACCGTTGAAGCTTATTTCTCTACCCTGAATATGGCGGCAGACTGCACGACAGTAAACTTCATTACCACGCCATTAACACTTAAGCAAAAACAAATAAAAAAGAAAAAATTCCCCCGAAACGTTGGTAATAATCTATCAGACTACACGGCGTTGCATCTCAGATGACAGCCACCGTCAGCCATCGCTGTAAGAGCCTCATATTTCACCGTAACTCGCATTTCTAGTTTCAGACTGTTGTTACACATATGCATTGCCATAGAGCGTGGTCTCTGGTAGGTTACATGTGCCTGTGTTGTACAGTATTCCACCTCAGCACCTTCTTACTTTGCAAGAGGATAAACCTTCTGAAGTCCCGAACAGTGCAGTTCCTTCCTGAAGCCATCAAAGCAAGGAAATTGTTCTAAACTTCCACGGAATATTACGCCTGTCACACTGCGTGCAGACTGCACGTCTCACATCTGCGCCAAAGAAGTTGCCGCCTGAGCACGGCGATTGTCGCAGGCTCCAACAGTGATTTCAGGGGCCCGCTAATCTTCTGCTCAGCGTGTACCAGGTACTCTTTCCCCGGGGATAAAACCTGCCGAAGCGTGAAACTAGCGACTCATATACTTCCACAGCCCCATCTTTCTTCATGCCGTGATATTCCATTAACGTCATCTGATCCCAAGATTTTAATCGTGGGTAGGGTTGCAGGGACCTTTATTCATAAGCATACCTCTTGCACTATATACGTGCAAAAAATATATTCCAGGCTTCAATATCAACTAAACTAACATCATCTAACATCATGTAGAAGAGCTTTTTTTTTTTTTAAAGAATCTAATAGTCACTCGGCGGGTCAACAAATCCCACTCATTTTTACATAAGAGTGAGGTTCATTGTCATGTTTAGAAGAGTCCACCAATGGAATCTATTCGGAGCCAGATTAATCCAAGCCACACATTCACATAACTTAAGTTAAAGGTTAATGTTGGCCTCGGCACTAGATGGAAGTGAGTGGTCAGCTTCACGCCCCGGCCGCTTTACTCCCGGGAAATGAGTCCCCGTAATCCATTACATATGAAGTTTAATGGGTCCTAGAGTCAGCCCCTGAGATATTTTTCAATGCTGTTTTCCCCAGTTACACCAAAATCTTTAGGTACGTCTCTTCAGGTTTTCCGACTAGAACATGGTGCCATTTTCTCCTCGATCCCGTGTGTGCTGCATCCTCAATCGCTCTCCTGTTTGAGGAAGAGTACTCAATGCACAATTTCCTCCAGTCTCCTTTGACGTCCTCCCTCTTAACCCTTGCACTGTTTGTTAGTGAGCACCTCAATATGCGTTCTGCTTTTAATTTGAGAAACCAGGTTTCACACCCTTACATTCCATATGGTAACAAAAGCAATTCAATTTAAATGAAACTCCAGGTACTCCTGTTTCCAACACAACCCCCTACTTTCAGAATACACAAGCATCTCGTACAACTGACACTGTAGCTTGTTTATCCTGTTGCCTAGGGAACAGGCGTCATCTCTTCTTACTTCCCAGAGAAAATTCTGTTATAGCTGCAGTTTACCTTTCCGAGACTTCTAAGGTTGTTATGGCAACAAAAACTGCATTATCCACTTTACAGCCTGTGAAGTATACTTGACGGTTTTTATAACACTAAGACTTGCGTGATTTTGGATTTAACTCACTCAGAGGATTTTCGCTTCTCACATCTGAAGAGCCTTCTTTCGGACGAAGTACACAAAGTTGGAACAGAAACCGCAGGTTGCCACAGTATGTGGGGAATTCAACCGAGCTACCCCTGAGGTTATATTGCCTGTCCAATATTGCACGGGCACGCGGTTAACTCCTTTGAAGCCTGAAAATCAGATGATATTTAGTAGCTGTGACGCTATATTATCCCCTCTTTATTGCGTAAGGTTAACCTTTGTCATTTTAAAAAGATATACAGAGACATTGCATGTATTTCCTCATGTGCAGGAAGTGCCATATGCAGTTATATTTAGGGAGACGATCTCAATAAGTTGCTGCAATTTAATGAAAATCGTTTTAGCTTGGGCGCCGTTCTGTGATGGATACCTGTTAACTACCCAATATGAATAAAACCCGTCCTACCCTTCAAGATCTTGTAAGGTGCATATACACGCTACAGAAAACATACATACATTCTGTGACATGTAGACCCATTGCTAAGTAACAGCGACGAGAGAACACGCAATAATGGAAGAAATACTTTCTGTGCGGTCCGTGCAGGGACTATATAACGAAGCGAGAAGCCGGTAGCTGAGGCCAGAGACAGTTCGGTAACCCAGAGAAAGCGTAACGTTCACCGTTGGAAGCCGCTACCAAGTAACGGCTAGTGGAGACTGAGAAGAATTTATTTGTGCTGTAGTTACAGTGATCTTTGGCGTGTGTAACTCAGTGTGAATGTCGTAGTTACGTTCTGTAAGTGTTCAATAAATCCCATTACCAATCCTACCCCCCCGTCTCTAGTCACACGTACCACGTGTTAATACGTACCTACACACACAGATACAGACAAACAGATGGCATTCCAGAAACCGCTTTTTCTTTTTTCGGAAGGTTGAAAACGTCAAAATCTCGACACATTATGTTCACTGTCACTGTACTCTCTGGTACACGTTACGTGCGGGAGAACATACAGCAGCTCGAATCCCACGTGAGACACAGGTAAATCTGTTGTCGCTGTTGTTAGATAGAGTCGTGGGAACTCGGTGCACAAATTCGAATCAAATTATATATATATATATAGTGACTACTGAGTTTTGCAGGGTAGTGTGGCTGTCGTCTGCGGTCGGAAGTTACGCTTGTGTTTCAGGACGATAACAGGGGAGGAGGACCCATCACAGGGTCAGCACTATGCGAACTTCTTGGCGTTAAATTTCTGGTTTTATAAAAATCAAAAGAACCACCAGCTTCTGCTTTACGATACTAGTTTTAGCCGTTATACGTCAGATAGTTCTGTAAAATTGCGGAAAACTTGGCGATTCTTGAAAATTAAATAGTAAACTCATACTCACCTTTCGTTGCTGGCGCATATTTGCTCATGTACGTGACAGGCGGGATTTTAACATTTTTACGCCTTATGATCGCATCTGCTTACGGAAAGAAAAGTCATCTTACTGCCTGACTGTCGGTCTTAACGTGACTTTGAGATGAGATCTGTTCCCGATCAATATGAACATTCTAGCTCCAAAAATAGGGGCCTTTCGCATGAGCCACCCGTTATATAACTGCAATTTTCTTAAAAAACTGCAAATATTTTGATGAAATTGTATTATTTTACGGAGAGGACCTCCCTTTGTGAAAGCACATAGAACTTATCTTCACTTCCCTTTCACGCCAAACTCGAAATATCAGTTTTCTCGAAAATTTCTATACCGATTTCTTTATTGGGTTGTAATCAGAGCCAAATATGTTAAAGTATATGCAACATCTTCACATGGATTTTGCATTTATGTGTTCGCATCAGTGGGGTTGGAACCCAGGACAGCTGCCCATTTATCCCACTGGATAGCCAGTAGAGGCCGAACTCGCTGGCTGAGTCGGGACTGATGGCACGCACCAGTATCGGTAGGGTATAGAGACTGGTAGAATATCACAGACGGGACGTACAATAGACCACTGGTCGCGGTGCATGGGGAAACCCACCCCTCCAATAATAATAATAATAATAATATCCCACTGGATGAAGTAGCTATTGCCATAAGACGTTATGATTTGCAAGTTGATCGATTTGGAATACTATCAAGATGTCCCTCCGTCTTTGGAGGAATATATTTGAAAACAGCGTGTGCTTTGAAACTTGTCATGCTGGTTAGCCAAGTGCCATTGTTTGGTGCTTGCGTGGCTGGAATTCCTGAGTGGCTTAAATGTAAGACTGGTACCGTAAGATTCAATTAGAGTGGCTCACTCCTGTAACAGCAATAAGCAAATATTGTCTAAACATGGGAACGACATCATCAAACAACATGGCACGTGACTAACTCCGCGTATGTGTCTTCATTTTTCCGTCTCCTCATTTTTAGCAATCGCTTAACTAGTTGAGAAATTATCCGCTTGTTACAAAACCCGAAAGTTCATTACAACGTGTAAAAGGAACCTGGCACTGGAACTTATACTGAGTCAGATGAGTTCAGCCCACATCCTGAAGAACCATGTAAGTTCCATTTTAATATTATCCTCGCATCTATGCTTAGTTCTCCCATATGTTTTTTCGGTACATCGACCATCCGCACCTGCTACACGCCCTGCTGCCATGGCATATAGGAAATACATTTATATTTCGTGAGACAAAGTGCTGGCACATTGCAGGGCATAATTAACGTGTCAGCAGTCGACTTTGTCTGCATGACCTTGAAATCGAAAACTGTCATTGCGCGGTAGATCACTGTTCATTACTGAATACCGAACAACAATGAATTCCGTGCTACGGTTAAAGCGGTTAAGACAAAATTTACGTATTTCCTATGGGCCCCTAGCTCATGTACCGTTATTCTCCTGAAGATGTCTCCAATATTATAAAAAGATAAAACATTTCCGTCCAGTGTGACCGGTGAAGATTTTTCTTATTTCAATTCTTCATGCCCTTACATGTTTCGGTCCTTAGAGACCATCTTCAGAGGAACATCAATACAGTTATGAAACCCCTATTACAATGGGTGTTCGAGTGTTAAGATATATATATATATATATATTAACGTGTCGGCAATCCAGAAGTCACCTCTATGGAAACGCCAGAACAGACCGTTGCATAAGAATTAACAATAGCGATACTGTAATTCCAACAGTGAGC